>NC_089484.1:1200000-1500000 GCF_036810415.1 Kwoniella dendrophila CBS 6074
AATCATTTTTTCAACATGAACAATATAATGATGAAAGTATGATAGAAGAAGGCGAAGGAGAAGGAGAATCAATTAGACCTGGTGATATATCAGAAGTACAAGAAAGATCTGATGATGCTCAACATGAAGAAGGGGAGTATGAAGAGAGTGAACAGATTGAAATAGGTATTGAAAAACCAATTCAAAAGAAAATAACGAAACAAAGACAATCATTAGCAGAAAAACAATTAGGAACAACCATTTTTCCAATTTCAAGAATGAAAAAAATTATCAAAGCAGATAAAGATTTAGACAATTTATCAAATGAAGCTGTTTTCATGATTTCTGTGGCTACTGTAAGTGCCCTCGTCGCATAAGTTACTCGAGGAAGATTTGGAAACGACAAGGGAGCGAGCTATTCATTCGATAAGATGAATATCACTCTAAATGACTGATGACGAATCACGGTCTAACTACCTCGAATTAATGCGTATATGAGTGACCGACAAAAGGGACAAGGGCTGACGAGAGAACTTTTGTTGATTACTTAGGAGTATTTTATTAAACATTTTATGGAAGAAGGATATACAAAAGCCAGGCTTGAGAAGCGTAAGACAGTGAATTACAAAGATATTGGTGAGTTAAAGTATACCCATCCCATAAGATTGGATTTCGACACAAGGGAAGACGTATTGGCTAATCCTGCATCTAAACTATAGCTGCTGTAGTAGCTAGATCAGAAGAATTCGATTTCTTAAAAGGTAAGTTGCAGGTACCTTATCTTGTTGTTATCCCTTGATCATTATTATATCCCCAATCTCACATCCATCCTTTCAAGATGACAAACCATAAAAGTATCGAAATAACCAGTTCTGAGCAGGAAACTTTCCAGTCATTAATTTGAATGGGAAGCGGAGAGCAAGGATACATAATCTTCTCCCTGAATTAACTTTTCCCAATCTCTCTTTTTCAAATTTGACTATGATTTGGTTAATAAATAGCTGATTGAGTGTTTTTACTTGCTATTACAGATGTCATACCTCAGCCTATCAGTCTATCGAAAGCTTTGGAAAGGCGAAAGCAAAAATGTGAGTCTTGTCCAGCGTGACATCGGGACTCGAATGGAAACGTTCGCCTTCTAATACCTTTACTTGTTATTCCATTCTGACCAAATTATCCATTTTTAATTATACAGTATCATCAGATGAAAACCCTTCATCACACGAATCGAACGAAGCCACAACGTCAACATCAATTTTTCCTGACCAACAAAATCCATCTTTACTAAACGATGAAGATTTGCCACCATTGGTAAATTCGACCAATCCTTTATTTCCAAATGCAATAATGAAGAAACCGCCAAATACACATGCTAAAACCGCTATGCCGAAACCACAACGGCAACAATCTGAAGAAGACGGCAATGGCAATGAAGATGCCCATGAACAGTCTGGAATTGAACCTGAACAACCTAAAATAACGAATCCTAGAAAATCTAATGCTGGTCGTAAGAGTCTAACAACAAAAGAAAAAGAAAAAGAAATTATACAAAGAGAACCACCTAAACCTTATACAGGTAAAAATGGACCTGTGAGTTCCGGAGTAAACGTTCATGTCACGGTAATATAGCTTTATGCTGCTCAAAGGAGTATGATACTAATATCTGTTGTATTCCTTTGTCTGGACAATATAGAGTACGCCACATGGTTTGACTACTAGAGGAGCAGCGAGAAGATCTTTAGCAGGAACAGATGTAGACATGAGTCCCGTAAATGAGATACGGAAAGAAAATCATACGGTTGCATCGGACGTGCCAATAGAGGGAGTGGATATTAATGACAACGACAATGAGAACAAACAGGAAGATGCAGACCGAGATCAGAGAATGGAAGAATAGATGAGACAGTTGATGAGGGACCATAGGTTCTTGTCAAGCTTTTCTACTTGATCGCAATGGCATGACTCACCTCACCCTACGACGGTGAATCTTCAATAGGAAATATGTAGAGAAAACCTTAAGGTGACAGCGTTATAAGCGTATGCCATTATTTGTAAATTATCCTTGCCCGATATGTTGAATTATATCAGTGGTGTTATCCAATATGCATTGTGCGATACTTTTATGCAATAAGTTATACAATATATAATGAATTTTGAGTGATATCATACAAAGTTATATTTGTTTCATATTCTATATGAAGTATTATTCTACTACTCCCAGTTTTCCCATCTTTCCAAACCCGTTACGTTTCTATTCCCATTCAACAAATTCTTTATTACATTCTGTGAAGAATAAATACAATCATTTAAACCAACACCACCATAACCATTACCTATTAAACTTAATTTATTCTTCCATTTACTTTGATTGATTTTGGTATGTAATTCATTTAATCTTTTTCCATGATTAGGTAAATAAGTTGGTATACAATTCCAATGAATTTTACCTAATTTTAAAATTGGTTTTATTCCTATTCCTTGATGATGATGAGTTTTCAATTTTGGGAAAATAATTTCTAAATGTTTAATAGCATTTTCAATTAATTCTTCTTTACTTTCAGGTGGATTTAAAATAGGTTTATATGAAGACCAATAAGGTCCACCTAACATTAAAGTAAATTTAGTGATTTCACCTTCAATTTCAAAACCTTTTTCAAATTTTAATGGTATAGCTGTGGAATCAAATATACAACCTAAAATACCAAAAGGATTTTCTTGGTTGGTATTTCCTCCTTTAGGTCTAGGTATTAAATATCCGAATCCATCTGGATGAATTTCATTAGAAGGTAATGGATAAACTAAATTAACAACTCCAACTGATGTATATGGATTATAATCTAAATAAGGTAATTCTTGTTCAGGTGATAATAATAATTTAGATAAATTTGTAGGTGATAATGCGGATATTATAAAATCACTTTCATATTCCCCTTTTGAAGTTTTGATTTGCATTATATCATCGTTTTCGTTTTCTTTTATTTTATCTAACGTTGAAGAAGAAGCAGAAGAAGAAGAATTTGATGACGATGAAGAAGATTTAACGATTAAACTATCAACTGATTCATTTGATTTAAACTGAACACCGTTTTTCAAACATTCTTGATATAATCGATTTGTTATTGTACTTAAACCACCTTTTATACCAAATAAACTCCATTTTTTAGATTCAATTCCAAATTCACCTAATTCTCTCAAGATTTCTAATTCTTCTTCTTCTTCTTTTTTAACTTTTCTTCTAGTAAATATAGAACTCAACATTCCTTTTATTATTGAACCATTTTTATTTTCTAATTCATATAAAATTGGAAATGTTGATCTTAATGATAATTCTTTTGATGATGCTGCGTATATACCATGAACCATTGATGAACCTAAATTTTTAGCTATACTTTCGGAAAATCTTCTTTTAAAAAATGAATCAACACTTTCATCTTCTAATTTAATTTTAGGTTTAGGTTTAAAAGGTTCTTTTATAATTGATAATAACAATCCTTTTAATAAAGGTGATTTGGTATTTGATAAAAGAGATAAAAGTGATGAAGGTAATTTAGTTAATTTATTTGAATTTTCAGTATCTAATATAAATCGATTTTTAGCTGATGGATGTGAAAATGGTATTGGTATTATATCATCTTGTAAATTCAAGTCTTTCAACTATGAAAGCATATCAGCCATGAAATATATATCAGTTTGCATTAATTTTAAAATATACTTACTAATTTCAACATACCCAAAGCACCTTTACTTCCTCTTGGTCTGATACTTCTTGGACCACTTTCAATCAAACATTTACCTTTCAAATGTTTATTGGTGAAAGGATGATTGAATTCTATTTCATGTTCTGTAGAATTTACCCATCCACCAATTCTATCACTTGATTCAATCAAAGTTATTTCAGGTTTTATACTCGGTAACTTGTTTTTTGAGATTATAGACGAAGGTGAAGATAACCTATATGCTGCTGTTAATCCTGATAATCCACCACCTAAAATCGTTATTCGTTTAGGTATCGTCATTGTTTTTATTTTCAATATATCGATCTATGCCAAGTTATAGCTCGATCTCCCGGATGCCAGCTTCTAACGATTAAGGGAGTTGCAAACTTGCAATTAAACTGCTTCCTCAGTCAAAGTTCCAATGATGATATATCAGTGAAATTACACTTCTATATTTGAGAAGCAATCAAAACAAATGATAATAACATGACCTTTACGGGTTCGAAATCCTCGATGGACTTTTCATGTGGAGGTTTCTCAAAATGGTATGATGACGTTCCGGATTCAACCGAGTGAAGTGGTCTGAATGATTAATTGACAAAGCGATTCTGAGTGATAACACTGACTACTCATGCATATCGGTACAGGTGATTCGGTTGGCTCACAATGTATAGGCAATTCAAGATGGGACATAATGGGACATTATGGGACATGCATTCATAATTCATGAACATTTCGTTAAAATAATGTATAAAGTACCGTATTGATTATAGAAAACATGGTACGATTCAATCGTAAGATCTACAGGTTATACACACACTGATAAAGGTGGAATACCGAAATAGGGAATAAGTACTAAGCAAAGGGAAAAGTACAAGTATACTGAAGTAGGTAGTAATAACAACAATAACATAATGTAAAGTAAAAAGCAGTAAAGCGAAAAAAGACGAATATCGATGATGATGATGATTGTTGTGATGGGTACGATGATGGTAGTAAGGATTGCTGATGAGGATGGTTATGATGGTTGGTATGGTGATGTCGATGATGGTCGAGATGAGTGTTCTGGTTCAGATGACGCCATATCGTTACAACGTGAGATTGATGAATTTGTAAAGTCCTTCTCTTCTTCCTCCTAGTGATGAATACATGATGTACAACAGCATTCTGTCCACATGTTACTTGATATTGTACAATGACCACATTTCTCCAAAACCTGATATTGTCCGCTGTATAAAATATTTGTTGAATGTTGATCTACCTAATAGTAGATATAACACCCATACCATCACCGAAACCTTTTCCATTATTATGATATGTGTTGGTTTCACCTTTAGCTTTTTGAAATACATTCCAAAATCTTAAAGTTTCATCACCTGCACCAGAAACAATCGTTTGACCATCCGGTGACATGGCCAAATATAAAACTCTATATGTATGTCCAGTCAAAGAAGCAATTTGAGTCATTGAAGGATATTTCCAAATTTGAATTTGATTCGATATAGGTCCACCTGAATAACCATGTGTTGAAACTAATTCATTTGAATTTTTTGACCACATTAAATTACATACTTGTGATCCTGTATCAATTTCTTTAACTAAATTTCCATTTTGTGTATTCCAAAATCTGATTTTTTTATCTGCCGTTCCTCCTCCACTGGCTAATAGATATTTTTGATGTGGATTCCACGCAATTGCTTTTACGGCTGCTCGATGTTCACTAAATCTCCATGTTGGTTGATCATTCAATTTATCCCATATGAATAGTTTGTTATCATTTCCACCAGAAGCTAATTGTTCAGTTTCAACATTCCAACGTAATCCACATACTTCCTGTTTATGATGTCCAGCTAACTTCGTAATATAATGATCTGGTATTCGGGTATCTCTATGCAATATATTTCGATCCCTAGATCCAGTCGACAAGATATGTTGATTCCAAGCTAATGCCCCTACTCTCCCAGTATGTCCAGACATTGTACGTATACGTTTATTGTATTCTGCATCCCATATTTCAACCAGGCCACTGTTCGTTCCAATAGCTATTGTACTACCCTAAATTCCACAGACGCAGAAGTCAGTGATGTTCAATCTCTTTTCGTTCTTTTCGACTCACTTGATTCGTCCACTCCAGACCTGTCACCGTATCGTTCAGTTCCTGACCATCAGACGTAGCTCTAACAAGATCGCATAATTTTGTGACTTTACTTGTCTGGGCGGACCATAGATACACGCAGGAGTTTAAGCCGACACCGAGGACATTTGAGGCTGACCAAGACACCAAGTTCAGGTAAAAATCATCCTGTATGGTAGTTGTCAGTACATATCGCAGAAAGCTGTGTAAACAGATCAATCACACTTACGGCTAATTCAGGAGCATCAAGCACTTTGAATGGAGTTTTGGAGATTGATCTGATTGTTTTCTTCGGACTAAGTAACATCCGCGTACTTTCTTTCCCAATTGGACTTAAGCTATATGAAGGATGAGACATATCATCCAAACTATCTGTTGTTGTTAAACCACCATTTATTCTGGGACTTCTTGGAGAAGTGAAATTGAGTATTCTTTTCTTTGTAGGTGTTGATGGTGAATCATATATATTTCCGCCTGAATTACCCGATGGCGGGGGTGAAAAAGGTGATCTCTGATTGTTACTATTTGATGGACCAGAAGTTAAGGATACTTGAGCTACATGAGATCTATATCTTGATCCACTGGGTCCAGCTCCTGGTGGACGATCATTACCAGCTCCAGAAGTTGATGTACCATGTAAAGGTAAAGGAGGCAGTGATAAAGCATTATTATTCCTATCACTAGGATGATGTGAAGAAGAAGAAGATGATGTAGATGCAGGTGGTGGTAAATGATGTAAAGATGATGAAGATGGATATGAAGGTATATTGGAATTATCTGATTTCATAGGTGATCGATTTCTAGATGATGATGATATTGGACTTTGAGATGGAAACATTTCAGCTTTAAGTATTTCCGTAAATGCATCGTCTGTTTCCTCTATACAAGCAGAAATAAGAATATCATTAGCATTTGATCATATCAACTCTACTTTAAGTTCTACTCACGTTTCCTGATGTCATTAATCAGGTTATCAGTTCGTTTCTTCGTCCTCAACCTCGACTGTTTATCTGACATTGTGAAAGCTGCATGTAGATCTGTTGAATCCCTATTTGGGATAAACCTATCACCGAATACATCGCCTTGATGAGGTCTTCCACTTGATCGTAGACCGTATCGTGGCGACTGCGCTGGTGAGTACGACATGATGGCTACTGTAGTAACAAGTCAAGGATGATGAAGAATAGAAAGAAATGACAAGCAGGAATCTGGATAAAGATAAAAGGAAGAAGGAAGAGATTCAAGGATTGTTATGACATTAGTTTATTAGATTGTTAAATTGTTATTGAACGCGAAACGACGTGCCTCCCCCGATCAAGTCAACAATCAACAGTCCTTAAAGGGGTGACCTCTATAAGTAGCAGCTTGGTGGAGATAGCCGCACTCACTTATCTATATTCTGACGCGTCTATGGGTTTATGACATTATCTATGAATTACATACAAAGCATCTTTGATTTCTTGTATTTTCTGACAGTTATCACCCAATATCACTGACACCTTAAATACCCTATTATCTAATCATGGTATCGCGTACTTCACCTTCACCTGATCCATTGGCTTTAGGAGGGAACGAAGAAGAGATAGATGATTGTATAATAGTAACTTCAACTTCACCTAAATTTGCTTCAGCGAGAACACCTTCAAAATCATCAACTTTAACACCTAGAAGGAGGAATGAACCTGTAGTAGAAATTATAACACCAAAGAAAAGAAAAAAGATAGATAATGATGGAGTTGACACACCAAAGAAAACTCCTGGATCAGTAAGAAAAGGTTTAAAGACTCCAATCGATAAAAAGTCTAGAGGTATAAGTCCAACTCCAAATGGTAAAGTGAAACCTACACCTATGTCTATACCATCGAAAAGAACACAATCAACAACAGTTTTAACACCTACGAAAAAATCTACTCCTATACAAAGATTGAAAGGTACACCAACATTGGCATCAAGCTCGAAAAGGACTTTACCTACTCCAACAAATACACTCAATACACCAAACGATGCTGAAAGTTCAAGAAAAAGAGCTAGAATATCTGCAACTCCCTCAAGTAAAGGTATAGCTAAAACATTAACTTTTGATGATGGTATTTTCGAATCACCTTCCACTACGAACACTGCCAAAAAGACCAAAGAAGAAATTAGCAGAGAAACCTTTTTAGCTAATGAAGCATTAAAACGACAAAGAGAAGCTAGAAATTTCAATTATGAAGGTGATAGTTCTGCACCTAAATTGACTAGATCAGGTAGATTAATAGGTCAGGATGATCAGGCAGTAGATCGAGAGACCCATAAACATCATCATCATCATGAATTAGATGAATATGGCGGTGAAAAAGATGAGGATATAAATCCTTTAGGTATAGAAGCCCCTTTAATACCTGATGTTGACGTTAATATTCTCAATACAGAAAGATATTCAGAAGAAGAAGATATACAAATGAAAGACGTATCTGAAAAACCAAAAAATTTGAATAAGACGATACCGCCGCCCGGGAAATTATTTCTGAAAGGGGTGTTATCAAGTCTAAATTCCCAAAACATATCTATCAATCCACCTCCATTCATAGATGAAGATAAGAATGAAGCGTTAAATGGTTTAGTCAATTTATTGAAAGGTACCGTGGAAAGAGGTGAAGGTAATAGTGCTTTGGTAGTTGGACCAAGAGGAGTAGGCAAAACTAGAGTAAGCTTGCTGGCCGATATGTTGGCATACAAATTAGCTTATCCAGTTGTTTTAGACTATCGCTCGTGCATTAAATCTTCTACCTTCCATCTCGAAAACATCGCCTATAATTGTTCGTCTTTCAGGTCTCGCACAAACCAATGATAGATTAGCTATAAGAGAAATGGGCAGACAGATAGCTGAAGCTGAAGGAAAGAAAGTCGATAATGAGGAAGAGGATGAAGAGGAAGAAGGTAATGAAGAGGTATGTCAAACATTTATAGTGCAGCTCCTCAAACTGTACTGATCGGGACAAACAATTAGGAGTATGCCCCTACAACTCTTCCTTCGCATTTGCTTGCCCTCTTGACCCAACCTTCGCCGAGAACGATTATCATTATAATAGAAGAATTTGATTTGTTTACAGA
Source organism: Kwoniella dendrophila CBS 6074 (assembly GCF_036810415.1). NCBI lineage: Eukaryota > Fungi > Basidiomycota > Tremellomycetes > Tremellales > Cryptococcaceae > Kwoniella > Kwoniella dendrophila. The sequence continues at coordinate 1,208,923 of NC_089484.1, forward strand.
ACATGCTAGACAGGCTTTGTTGTATTGTTTACGTGAGCTATATTAATAACGTGAGCCAGTATCTAGCTGATATCCACTGCTGTAGTGGACGTCGTGCAAAGTATAAAGACTGGACCAGTAGACACTACAGGAAGAGGTGTAGCAGTAATAGGAGTAACAACTCGAGTGGTTAGTTTCTTACTTCATGTATTCATTGTCCGCAATGTCAGATGTCTGACTTTGCCCTAATAGGACACATTACTTTTACTTGAAAAACGAGTCAAATCGCGATTCTCACATCGAACGTTCCGGATACCATCGCCATTATCTTCAGAAGGCATGGGCTGGAAGAAGCTTCTACAGAGTATTGTCTTACCATCTGATCGAGAAGCTGAAGAGGATACTTGGAAAGGAGACTGGAAGTTTGCCATGGAAGTGAGTTATAAGTCCCGGTTAATGTGGACACCAAGGTCGGCACTGAATTTAGAAGCAAGAGAAAAAGCTGATGAGTTGAGAATGAATAGACGCTTTTCGAGGAAGAAAGAGTCAAGAGAAATCTTGATAGGTTAACTGGTCTAACAACGGATGTGAGAAATCTATATCGAGCATTTGTAAGTGTACTTCGGATGTAAAATCTCCGTTTGAGGGACCTAAACTGAATAGGGTTCAACCGTTCAATATAGGTCTTTCCTATAATCAACATTATGTCAGGTCAGATAGATTTCCTAGACACATATGAACTATCTGAAAGTGTACTTTCACAAGTTGAAGGTGCAGGATGGGGATTACAATTAACAAAATTAAAAGGTACGTTAAGTTTGGTCATACTGCTGTCTTGAAAATGTATAATAGCTGAGTTTATATATATCTGTCATTATATAGGACTACCACATCCAGCATTAGGTATATTAATCATAACAAAACATCTTTCATATGCAGGTAGGGAAGAATTCAATTTTTCACAAATTGAAGAAGAATATTTAAGGTTTTCAAGAACTAAATTAGTTGGTAGTGGTAAGGTTAGATGGCCAATTGGAGTTTTAAAAGTTGTAAGTGTGTTTTTTTTTCTCCCTTTTTCACTCTACTCATCAATTAATTTATCGAATAAAATAATATGTCAATTAAGCTAAGTTTGTTTCGAAAACAATAGGCATTCGAACATTTGATTAAATTATCATTATTAATTCCAGCAAGTAATACATCAGTTAAACCACAATTTCAAAAATTTAGATGTACATTATTACCAAATGAAATTGTAAATTATTTCAAAGGTCCTGGTCAAAATTTATTAGGTCCAGAATTAGGTAGTTGGGGTAGAATGATGGGTGGACATGCTTAGAAGGAAAGGAACCCTCGAAATTGAACTTGAAGTTGAAGTTTCATTGTAGTAGTCAAAAAATGCAGTTGGAATAATACAGACTAGGCAGATTGTAAGTCGGAAATAGATGTATTGATTTTATCATGTTGTGAAATGTTGTTGTATTGTGAAAATATATATACAAAACAAAATCTCTGTAGCTATATCTCATGCTTATGCAATCATGTTGTATCTTTCTAAAATTGTCTTCTTACTCCTTACTCTCCTTACTCAAGAAAGAACTTTAGTATCATCCATGCGCAAAACTTTTAGCAAGACGCTTTGAGTATACGTCGGTTGATATTGACACGGGTAGCACGGTGTTTATGGCAATCTGATATCATGAAATGAATATCTATAGATGTGACATGGTAAGATAGTTAGTTCTATACCTGCTTGAATCTATTATAGCAAAAAAGAATGGAGAACAAACAACCAGTTGATAGTGAATAATGGATAATCGATACAACATGTTTAGGTTATTGATTTGGTAAAGAGTGGCTTAACGCAATACCAACGCAGCTTTAGGTGCTATCAAGCGAAGATACAGTACAATCCAAAGCTGAACAATTTGTATCAACAGACCAAAGATAGATAGTGCCGAGAAATCGTATGCATCACTTCCCAAGCATACAAAAAGACTTTTACACAAAAATACCCAAACTTTCTTTTGATTTTTAGTTTCAAATTGTTTAAGCAGCGTGTTTGGCCTTTCGGGCTTGGAGTTTTCTGTGGTAGAACTAACAAGTATAAAAAAGTATAAATCAGCATTTAACAATTCGTGAAGTTTGATGTTCAACAAGATGAAAACTCACCTCCAATTCCCTACCCTCAAGAATGTAACCATCAGCTCTACCAGATTGACCTGGTCTTGAAGTGATGATAGCTAATAATCTACCAGCTTTGAATTGTTGTTCAAGAATTGGATCGATTTTAGCATCTTTCTTTCTTTCTTCAAGAACTCTTTTAACGTGGTTAGATTGTTTTTTATCTGATGTATCTTCAGCGGCAGCTGATTTAGCACCTCGAGCAATTGGTTGAGCGTACTACGTAACAAGTGGTAAATTAGTATATTGATTTTATATATATTGCCGAGGTAGCTTGTAGAAATACTTACGTGGGCTTCGTACCATTGTCTGAAAGGTGTAGCATCAACATCAACAACAGCTGATTTTACGAGGGTTTGGGTTCTGAGAAGTTCGTTATTGGTGGCGTTGTATCGCTACAAAAAAATTGAAAGAATTAGCATTAAATGATCCCCTAATAAGCCAATGTATTTATTCCATATTGTTCTGATGATTTTCTAGAGGAAATAAAAAATTGACTTTTCAAAGTGAGAATAACACTTACGACAGTGAGCAATCTAGTTTTTCTTGTAACATGTTCGGAACCCCAAGCAAAGTTACCTGAATCAAGTCTTAAAGCTCTGTATTTTGTGTTACCACCTCTAACTCTAACTTCGTGAATTCTCTTTGAAGAGTCGAGTTTGGTCATGGCTGGTTGTCTACCCAACTCGAACTTTCTCTTCTTTCGGCTATAGGTAAAAATTCCATATGATACATCAACGATCATATCCTTTCTACTATCGATATCCTTGCAATCTTCAAGACTACTCACTAGTGGGCTCTTCGAGCACCAGAGGCTGAGCGCTTATGACGCGAATCACGTGCAATACCCATTCTATAATGATGAATTAATCAATATCAGTAAATGAATTCCTCCTATAATGATGGTGGTGAGGGATGTGGTGTTGATCGTTGAAAATATATCCCAAGCAGCTATAACGTTTGTTGAGTGGTTGATATAAATCCTCCTATACTGTTCTTCTCTAAAGTTCTATTCTCTGTAACCCTCTCTTCCAACTTTTCCTCTTCTTTTCCAATCGTTCTTGAAATACGCTGCTTGGGATATCTGTGAATGTGATAGGATTTGAAGTTGATAATGGTCGAGTATACTCACTTGAATGTTGATGGCTAAGGAGAAAAGAAGAATGTTGTAGAACTGTAAATTTCAAGTAATAAGGATGCAAGCGCAAGTGCAAGTGTGACCGTAGAGGGAGAGAGAGAGTGAGGAGAGCCAGTACTAGCGAGGTATGGAGTATAGTAACGGTAGACCCTATGGTGCGTGTACGGTTGTAGGTTGTTGGTTGTTTGGGGTGAATTGCCTACAAGGGGGGGGGTTAGTCTGAATAGAGTTAAAAAGGTGGAGGTATCGGGAGAGTGGCATAATCACCGTAGACTCACTGTGCGTAGCTCGTCGGATTTAGTAGGTTGAGCGATCTTATCGCCGATGACAACGGTTCGGGAAATCTTACCGCTTAATGCGCGTTTGATCTAGTTATAAACGTTTCTGGTTATCTTGCATAGTACTCATGGATATATATCATTGTGAGAGGTGCTAAGGCTCTGCATCTAAATTTACCGTCGATACATACATATACATGATGTCTTGATTCGATCCCCCTCATGAACAGACCACAACGTAACGTACAGAGGGAGTTTCACGAATTAATGATTAATCAAACATTTCAGACCATTTACCAACTTGACCAGCAGAATCTTTTAAATCATTTTCGATCCAAAACCCTCTTATAAAACTATATTTATCTACATATAATAAAGCAATTTCACCAAAAACTTTTTTCATTTTACTTATATATACTCTTAATGATCTAATCATATCTTCTAACGTTTCCTGTTCCTTATCGTTTTCTTTCTCTTTTCCTTTTGGAGATGATGAACGTTGTGGTTCAAGTTGAAGTCGTTTTAAAAAAGGTAATAAAGCATTCAAAATTTGACTAAATGTTTGAATATACCAATTCAATACTAACCAGTTAATTTCACCGTCATCTAAATATAATATTAACTGAATACCATTCGAAAGTATCAAACTTTCTTTTGTATCGTTATAATAATGTTCATTGTCCGAACTCTCTTCTTTAAGATTATATCCATGCCCATAATCTTCTTTCAAGAGTGTCCTCTCTTTAACTAGAGCTTCTAAGATTATCGAACATGGAATCAATAGATGCATAGGATCTAAAATTCTGCCTATGAAATCATCTGCTGATGATGAGTCTGGATCTGATAATCTATCTTTGGGTATCAAAGATTTTAGAATAATCAAAATGCAATTAATCATTTCATCGTCTTCTTCATTTCCTATTTCAATTCCGATAGATTCAATATCCGTTCTAGGGATTGATTTCGATCTTGTATGTGTGTGTACCGCTGAATCAGATGTGGAGTAACGTAATTTACTACTTCCATGACTATTTCGATGTTGTTGATTAGAGTGTTTAACGACTGAATTAATTGATTGAGAAGAAGAAGAAAGGGCGCTGTTTGGAGGTAATTGATTGAATGATGATGTTCTTCTGAGCAATGGGGGTCTTTCATACATTAATTCATTTTGCGATTTCTGTGATGAAGTGGAATGTGTACTGGATAATGAATGATTCTTGTTGTGTCCCAATCTACCATTGATACCATTTCCATTCATAGATTGACTTTTCAAGGTATTATTGCTATTACAAGCATTTACATTTGACGTGTATCTAAAAGGTTGACCTGGCTTAATTTCTGGAAGTTTATTCGATAAAACGTTGTTATGTGCATAAGGTAACCCATAAAAAGGTTGAGGAGGTGATTTAACATTTGCCCTTGGTATCATAGGAGGTTTACCTACTAGACCCATTCCTATCAATTCTTGATGTCCTACTTGACCACCTGATATAGGTAATGAAGGTATCAGTCCGCCATCAAGTAAGAAATCCATCGATAAACCTTTATTTTTCGAATCAGTTTGAACCATATTGGGCAAGTTGGATGTGAAGAGGCCAGGGAATTCGTGCTGAAGAAAAAAGGTGTCGTCGAATTGATGATGAAGAAAGTCTATATCCAAGCTATAAGTTACGTTTTATCAAAGTATCAGTAGTAGATAAAATGAAAAAGAACGTAAAAGTAATTGTTACATTCAGTATACTTTCAAGCAGTTGAAGAGTTATTATTTCCTTATACACAATTTGGCTCAATTTTGAATCCTTTGTTTATCATTATTTCGAAAGGATACCTTTGAATAACCTGGTTAAAGGGGTGATAGTAAGTAACACAACGTCGTCGGCTGTAGCAGCCACTATCAAGTTTTGATACCATACCCGTGAAAAGCTAGACTTCTATAGTGTGCATATGTGTACCTATACCTATAATGATCGTAGTCTCCAATCTTTTGTTCTACAGCTACTTGTTGTGTATTTCCTGTAATTTGACGATTCTAGCGATGAAGTTTAACCTCCTCGGCATGATTACTCTTGTTCAGTTTCTACTTAAGCTTCAATACCATATTGTTTTCTATATTCTTTTACAGCTTTTAATTCATTTTCATAAGTTCCTTTTGATTCTAGATAACTTATGATATCTTGTAAATTCAAAATTGGTTCAACTGGTACACCGAATTCTTCTTCAACTTCTTGTACAGTTGATTTACCTTCTGAAGATTGTCCTTTTTCTTGTCTATCAACTAATTGTACAATACCAACTAATTTTGCTTCGGATTGTGTTTTTAAAATTTCAATAGCTTCTCTAATTGCTGTACCTCTAGTTAAAACATCATCAATTATTACTATTCTACCTTTTAACGGTGCTCCAACTAAGACACCACCTTCACCGTGCTATCGAGAAAAGATTACGGATTGTGGTCAGCATAACTCGGTACAATTGGAAATTTAAGCGACAAGAGTTTTTGCCAAAATCAGCGATGAATAATTTAGCTCCTTTGCTGGACTACAACGAACTGGATCAGAGGACTTGTATCACTCACATCTTTCTTTTCTTTCCTATTATAAGCAAAACCAACTTCTTTACCTTGTCTACTTAAATCAACTGCTGTTATAGCAGCTAGTGCAATACCTTTATATGCAGGACCAAATAAAACATCAAATTCAGGTATACGTGAAGAAGTTAAAATTTTTGCATATGCTTTTGATGTTGAAGATAATAATGACCCTGTATAAAGTAATCCTGCATTAAAGAAATATGGTGATTTTCTGTTCTCCGAAAGGAATTCAAAATTTAATTATAGATAAAACTCATCAGCCATATACCGAGATAACAATATTGATGTATTGTGTTTTAATGGAAGAGATCAAAGTCAACTCAACTCACCTTCCAGATTTTAAAGTGAATTCACCAAATAACAAAACACCATGTTCGATTGCAGCTTCAATGAAAGCTACTTTTTCTTGACTGAGGGTTGATGCTGACATTTTGAATATACCGAGTTGACTTTGACTTTGTTGATCATCTTGAAAAGGAGAAAGAGGAGGAGAGAGAAAAGAGAAAGAAGAAGAATAGACAGAATTTTGTGTTATCTCTACTTTGAATCTTTAATCGTTATCTTTGAGGTGCATCCAGGCACAGGTTTTCTGATACTAGGCTCGCGAAGAATCCCTCGTAACGTACAGCGCCTAGCTAAACTGCATGTCATATTCGCGTATCACTCGAGTAACCCTTCAATTAATAGCCTACATCTCTTGTATGTCTTGGAGTTCGTCTCTTCATTGCATCTTACTTCACATTTATCATCATATATCTGACAAGTGACTTATCCGTACAAATCGACACGTACACACACATACACAATGGATCTTGACAAATCCCTTGACGATCTCGTAGCTGAAAAGCGAAACATTAACAAAGGTCAAAACCAGAATCAGCAGAATAGAAAAGCACCTAGATCAAGTAATGGAAATAATGAAAGAAGATCAACTAATTCGCCTTATTCCGTTAGTTTGCCTTCTTAGCTTCAATTTAATGCTTACATCGGCTAATCGCATTCGTTGTTGTGGTCAATCAGAGACCGCCACCTAGATCAACAGATGAAAAATGGGTACATGACGCATATCAAGGTCCAAAAGGTGGTAATAGTGGAGATAGAAGAAATAATAGAGAGAATAGACAGAATGATATAACTTTGACAGGTACAGGAGCTGGATTTACAGGTATTTCAACTAGAATTGAAGTTATTGGATTACATTATGAAGTCACGCCTGCAGATTTGAAGGTAAGCTGCTATCAAACCAAACATGTTAATGAGGTAATAGCTTATCATACGCATTTAATTAGGGTATCTTCTCTCAAGCTGGTACTTTAGTTCAAGGACCTACTATACGTGTAAGCGACTAAAACTCCTTCAATCTTACTTTACTTTCCAACTTCTCAATCAAGAACGGTGTCGCTTCTTCGCGCATACATACTCGGCATCAATCGTCTCAGGCTTTTTCGAATGGCGATTAGCGAGATACCAATCTGGATTATTTCACTTTGCTTCGAGATTACATGAACCACAAAAGAAATAGAAATTAATGCTTATGCCCCGCCTTCTTCTATTTCTTTAATGGTAAGCTTTCTCGTATACTCTTGTAGCTCTTCTGAAGTAAATAAAGCTTACTTACAATTCTTTACCATATAATTTTAGATGTAATTCTATTATCATTCGAAAACAGTACGATAGATCAGGTAGATCTAAAGGTGAAGCAACAATGGAATTTGCTGCTCCACAACAAGCTAAGATCGCAATTAACAAATTTGACGGTGCTATGACTAAAGGTAGGTGACACTTTATCAATCTTCTTCATCTTCAGTCTGTGTTTGGGAAAGGATGAACTAATGCATGCTAATTTCGTGACATTGAATATTTTTTAGGTCAAACTATCTCAATTCGATTACTTCCCCCTATAGTAGCTAAACCAGGAAGACCTGGACCAGGTGCTCAAGGTAATACAGGTTCATCAGCTCAAAGTGGTCAATCTTTATTATCGAGAATTCAAGGTGGTGCTGGTGCTGGCGGTGTTCCACAACAGCAATCTGCAAGTAGAGGTGGAAGAGGTGGTAGAGGAGGGTAAGTTGGCTTTGTTTTGGTTTTCCTTCGCCGATGAAATAAGCTGATTCATCGTCGGTCATATAGATTCCAAAGAGGAGGCAGAGGTGGTCAAGTAGGTGGAAATGGAAGTGGAAGAGGAGGTAAAAGATCTACAGGTCCAGCATCTCAAGGTGATTTAGATAAAGAATTAGATAGTTTCATGAACAAAGATCCTGTAAGTGAAATGTTGTCAAATCATCTCTCATAACGATGAAAATCCGTGAAGCTGATAATCTTACTATTTTATGTTACAGGCAAATAGTGGAGATGTTGAAATGGCTTAGAAAGGATTTGTCAGACAAATGGTGTTTTATCTATAAAATCTATAAACGTGTCGTAATGTAATAATTTATCTGCTTTCTCTATTATATGTTCAACCTACGAATTATTGTTGAAATCATCCTCTTCATACTGTACATGAGATTATCGCGTTTTGTCTGTCTTTCTCATAGGAAATGACTGATGAAAATCGCATGTATAACACAAGCACTAAAGGAGTGACATAGTGATAACATGCATTTCAATAGGGTATTAGGATACATAATTCATGCTATATAAGGAAATATAGGGATAATCTTCTTGGCATTAAAGGAAGGATAATTGGATACAAATTTAATAATTGACTAAAACTGAAAAATCGTGGAATATTGATAGGAAGTTTGACTGGAATTTCATTGATCATGAAATGGTGATTCTGATGTGGAATCAGTCCCTTTGGTAAATATTACGGTTCTCAATTACTTTTTTTTTTATCATTTTCTACCAAAAGTGCCTGTACTGGTCATACTTCTTAAACTATTTTCACTTTTTGTTGTTGAATCTGAAATTTGTCTTTGTCTATTTGAATGAATATGCGGTGTAGGCCATTCTAATTTTTGTGGTAAAGGTAAATTCCAATCTTTATATCCATAATCAATCGAAGATGTTCCTCCATGTTGATCTTTGTATATACTTTTATTTGGGTTTGTATTAGGGTTTGATAGTTGTTGATAAGAGATTCTTTGATTTTGTTTTTCATTTATAATCAAATTACCATTAATATAAGGTGAAGGTATATCATATTGTTGAAATGAAGGATGATCATATTCAATTATTTCTTCTTTTGTATCATGATCTTCATTATCAGTTCCGAAGATCTCAGTAATATCCTGCCCTTGTTGTGATGTCACCAATGCCAATAACACTTGGTGTGGAATAGATCGAAGAAGCAGATTGGATTGAAGTTATACTTAAACACGATTGTGTATGTCTTCTTAGTATATTAGGTCTTAGAGGTTCTGGTCTAGGTGGTGAATGAGGTATGAAAGAAGAATTTCCTTTTGACGCCGATGTAGATGAAGAGAATTGTGGTTGAGATTTGTATCTTGGTAATGAGGGTCTTCTAGGTGTATCGGATGAAAATGCTAACGAGGTCTTGGGGAGTAGCGTGGATTCTTCTGAGGTGATTTTAGAGTATGAGATACGATTACAGTTCGAATCATTGTCGGAAGACAAAGATGCGATGACACGACTGATCGGTGCTACGTACACTGGATTGCCAAGCTATACCATCTCACATATCAGTAATCGGGCCTTTTCCAATTTCAGCCTTACGGGTTACAAACTCACCATTATAGCCACTTGTTCAATTAACCATTTCAAATTCCCTTTTTTCTCGTTATCCCAGATGTCACCCGATTTTTCAGTGCGACATTTCTCTATATCAATCAAATTATATAGGGAATCTTCCACTTCCCATAAAGTCAAATTGCCTTCACTTTCATCATATTTCTTCAGTAGTTTGATCACCTCGTTGAGTGGGACAGAAGGTTTTGAGCTGAACAAACTTGATGGTCCTTGTGCTGGACAATCGAAATATATAGCTTTATTCTTTGATTTATTCGAGAAAGGGTTGACAAGAGAAAAGTTAGATTGATGTGATTGTGAAGATAATGGTGAACCAGTGACACAATCCGGGTTCTTCGGTCGGATTCTTGGTGTGTTCTCAAATTCAATGGACCCGTGTGCTGAACGTGATGATAGTGTTGCTTTGCTGTAAATATCGCTGGTAGGTTTCATAAGTAAAGTGGCGGGTTTGAACGTAGGCGTAACAGAATCTTCAATATCCAAGCTAGTTTCCATATCAACTTCTAGCTCTCCCATACCTCTTGAAGGTGATACTTGTTCTCCATCAAAAATGGCGAAATGTCGATGTAGTTGTCTTCTAGATTTATCTGAAGGACCTAAAGATGCTCTTCTTCTATCAGGAGTAACTAGATAAGTATCATGAGGAGAAAAAAGTGTTGCTTGTGATGATAAAGTCGATAAGGGTTGATTATGGGCGTGAATATGGGGATTTGGGTAAGGATGTCGCATAGTCGTAGGTGTGACTATATGAGTATCAAATGTTGATTTAGACGGTGAATCTTCTGTATCAGATGTTGAAGTAGCGTATCGATGAGATATCGATTCACTTCTAAGAACAGACGAAGGTTCATATATCCTCTCTTCATTTTCTTTATCTTGATTATCAGTATTTCGTATAGGTAAAGCAAATGATTGAGGGGTATAAGGTATATCAGTTAAACCTAAATCTTTAGCGGTTAGACGAGACATAGTTTTTGATATCCTAGTTGTATTCCTCCTCAGTGTACTTATTTTAGGTGGTAATCTAGTATACTTTCCATCGATTTCAGTCAAGTCAGGCTCAGATGCGAAACCTCTTTTATACAATTCCCATTTATTTGCAGATTCTGCAGGAGGTGTCGAAGGTGGAAAATGATATTCTACAGCTTTCGATTTGACTTGATATTCTCGGTGAGCTTCTTGTATCTCATAGTTTGATAATCTTTGTTCGTCCTGTGAATCGGTAGTGAATAATGAAGCCATTGTAAGAACAGATTGTGCTCTAAGAGGTTTGTTATTATTGGAAGGAGTTGTAGATCTACTAAGCATGATTTCTTGCTGATTGGCTGTAGTATTTTCTTCGAATACAGTCATCTGATTTGTCTGCTGCGATTTTTCTTGAGATTTTTCCGCATTTTTCTCTGAAGAAGGATGCTCTATCGTATCAGGTAATCTTGCAACTTCATCTAGAAAAGTATCTAGATCCAACGATTCTCTTTGGCTTTGATCCTGATATTGATCATTTGGTAATTGTGATATCGTTCGATTTTCGATCGATGAACGCATTGTATTTGGCCTTGATCTTGAGCTTATTTTTGAATGTACTCGTATTGGGTCGATAAAAGGTGGTAAATCAAAAGCTGATCTCATCGATTTAAAAACCTCTTTCAAATCCATCAAATCCTTTTTACCAATCATCTTTCTTTCTAATTGTGATAATAATTCTTCAGCTTGTTCTCTTCCACCACCTAAAAACCAACCTTCGTCTTCATGTCCATGTATATGATATCTCATTTCCATTAATTGATTTAACAATACTGTTCTTATATCTTCTTTATCTGTTAACGACATCAAAGATGATGTTAAAGCTTCTTCAAAATTCGTTCTTCGTCTTTCTGATGATATGGATATAATAGATTGTCTTAAATTACCTTCTGTTGTAGGGTAAGTAAAATTGTTCATCTTTATTGCAGATGTGTGTGATGATTGATCTTGTTGCATACTGCCACTTGATTCCGGTATGAGATCATTTGCTATGTGACTTGAAGATGGTCTTGAATGATCAGATGCAGATCGAAGTTTACTGGAAGATGAATTATTTCTTTTATGATACGACCATTTAGGAGTATGAGGATTAAAAGCTCTTTTTCTTCCCATAGTAAAATTCAATATTGATGGTGTACTCGATGAGCAAAGTTGGGGATATAGTCCTAGAGGTTTATCATTTGCTGTTGAATTGATAGGATCTGAAATCGGTGATGGTGAAGAAGGGGAAGACCAGAGTAAACCTGATTCTTGAGTCGATAATTCACTACTTCTTTGAACAAGTGAAACACCAAATTCTGATTCTAAAACTTCATCAACAAGTTGTCTAAGGTCACTATCCTCTATTCTACACTTGATATTTGCTAGTTCTGCGAGAATAACGCTATATTGTATACCAATCGAAAGTCTTCTAACAACCCATGCACGAATGATGATTTCGAGTTGTTTTGGATCATCTTTTTCATCTGAAAGAGGTATACCGTATCGAGGATGGGTTGTTGACGTTTCGTTGTTATCAGGAGTTTCGGTGGTGGGTATCGAAGAAAGTCGGAAGTTTTGTACAGTCGAAACTGAATTGAACCGTGTGATCAGTTGAGAGCAAGTCACAAACCCAAGGTGAAACCTGAATTTATGTAAAATTGGTAGAATACTGGTGCATGTGTTGGTTGATTCACCTTGTAATTGTATCTATGTCATACATAACAAAATAGGATTTATGCTTTAGTAACTGATTTTTACTTTTCTTTGTTTTTGGGTACAATGCTTAAAAAGAGGTGACCGATAAACTCACTTCAAATTCAATTTCAGTCATATCTTTACTTATCCAATCAATCAGATGATCTTCGGTGTGGTTATCTAGCTTTGACTTTCTCCATATTGTTGATATATAAGAGAGACAAAGTTCATATATGAGTGGTTCATCACAGAATGGTCGACTACCACTATAACAGTTCTCTTTACTGAGTCTGCAAAGGGTTTCGATCAGTTGATCACGAGTAATCTTGAGTAAAGCTCCTTTGGGGAGAAGTGGTGGTGGAAATGGGGGTTCGATAGTCGGGTTGTATATATTTGGTAATGGCTCAACGAATGGTAGAAGGTAACGTAGACAGCTTGTTTGAAATGCTTGTAGAAGGATATGCGTCACCTGTATCTGTGAATATTGACTCGTCAGCCAAATATGAAAATGGGCTGCGTAGTAACGGGATGATAATTTGGGGTAATTACTTACCACTTCAAGTATTCGTTGAATGTCTTCACACCATTCTCTAACTGATTTTCCTTCTTTCCAACTTTTGATAACGAATTCAGTTAAACATCCTTCAATTTCTCTTCTAGTTACATTCCTTTTCTGTAATATTTCATCTAAAAGAACACTTTTAACAGGTAAATCATGGATAGACATTCTTGATCTTGAATCACAGGGGAAGAAAATTGAAGTCGATGAACATGGTAAATACATCGTCCTTAGCTTATCAACCTATCTGCTTCATGTATATATGTGAGGGGAAGCAAGCTGGAATTATAGATAATTGTTATGATCAAGCATCTTCTAGATTAAGCGGTGAAGAAGGGCGTCGTCGTGCGTACTGAAGGAATGTGTTGTTGTGATTCAACTTATTGTCCAGACCAAACTTTATTCAAAAGAGGGTTATTACTTGTGTTTGTCGTATGTACTGTATACTCGGTGTACTGACCGAAGGCGTCGTTAATTTTCTGCAAATTGTGTTGAATATAACTGAGAGCGAGATTGTATCATGCATCATGCAGAATGCATATACATAAGCTGATGCGATGGACATTTGACATCGGTGTAACATCGCCAAGAGGTTTTTCGAAAACCTAAACCTCATGAGTCTTTGCTCGGTTCCTCCATGATGACTAATGTAGTAAAATAGATCAGCTGCGTTGGTAAGTACTCATGACATTTGGTGAGACATGCAAATCTGTTTCTAACTATTTGATCGAAATCCCATCAATATCTTTTGTCTCTATTTGATGGATTGGCATGTATGCCGAAGGGTTAAAGGAGGGGAAGGAATGATCTTCATGTCTGTGTAAGACGCGATCAAATTCATCACGATACTATCGGATGATTAGTGACGCTAAAAGACAATTTTGATGGCAAAGAGAAGGTCCATCAAAATAAAATCATGTTTGCTTGTTTCCCGTTTGATCCGAACATAATCATCTTCTAAAGATATCAAAACCCTCGAAGGATGGAGAAAGAATATAATGTATCCCTTTGGTTTGTTCTGATGTTTTGATGTGCCTTGATCGATAAGTGTTACAGTCCTTTCCCCCTTGTCTGATATAGTAAATAAACTGTGCGCATAAGTTCTCCTCTTCATCACTAGTATATTTCTCGCTCAAATAGGACTTGATTGACTGCTGGTCGGTTTTGAGTGATTGTTGATGACAAGTTTGTTTGACTGATTTGATCCTTCTGGTTCACTCTCTAGAACATCAGAATCCTTTGACCGATCAATCAATCAATCTAAAGCACCACAGGTTTTCTCACCTATCCTATGTGAGTGTCAATCATAGATAATCATACTGTCGACAACGCGTACCGTATTACGAGCAAGTCTTACAACGACATAAGGGAGATACTAAAGCATCGTTCAATCAACCTCGCTTGCTGTTTCATAGCTAGTATGCGAACTCGCTAAATTACCAAGAAATCAGCACGGATCATAACATATCACTTACTAATGTCGAGAAATACAATAATATGAAAAACAAAAGTAAGCGATCAAAGTTCAGCTGTCTTACTTAGTTTTACAAGATATGTAAGGAGAGTATGTAATCTCCCAAAATCCCAATTTGAGATTAACGTTACAAAGAGGGGTGAATAACCTTGCCGCGAATTCGGTAAGATCGTCAACGACTCCACAGTTTTGCTCACATTTTTGTAAAATCCCCGAATATTACGGTTTTTTTCTTGTAAGGAAAGATCCTTTTACATAAGTCGGTCTTTCGGCACTTGCTAGTAAGGTTAGCTCACCGCTTCACGATTGAAGTCAAGGATTTTGAGAAATCCCCATATCTTACAAAAGATCCTCGTTCATGCGCTTCCCAAACGATTTCTACCCGCCGTTGAATAGCTCCGCAAAATGATAGGAAAACAGATAAAAACTATAGCGTATCCGGTTTTACCGGGAAACAAAGCTCAATTAACTAAAGGTTCCGCTCAAGGCACTTAGATATGACTTCACTCATCGCAATCCACCTCTAGTTTATTATCTACGTTTTCTGAATTCTATGAAATGTTTTCGTTAGTTTACCTTACCGAACCGAAACGAAATGATAAATATTGTCAGATCCGAAATATCAGGTAAAATGGATTACCTGAAAAGTAGATAAAACAATATGTTGAAGGTGTCATTGGTGATACGAAATACTCATGTGATAAAGTGGTAAACTGTACTGGGCAAAGTTGATTTTTTTCTTTCATGTTGATTTGAGCCTATACATCATTGTAAGCAAGATATATATCGCTATAATCAAGAATACTCGACTACTGTATATATAGTTTTGTTGGAACTCATCCTCGTAATTGTATATAAAGCTAGAATACTTACTTACTATTAAATCGTTTCATCATGTCAACTTCAAAAGAAAATAGAAAACCGACATTGATAATATACGGTGCAACCTCATATACAGCTAGACAGCTATTACCTTATTTAGATCTTCATCGAGATTCAACACAATTCGAATTTATCTTATCAGGACGAAATAAGGAAAAATTACAAGCTGCAAATGCCAAACTGAACAAACCAAGAGAGATTGCAGTATGCCAATTGAATGACGAGGAAGCTGTGAAAGATTTAGTAGCTAAAGGAGATGTCGTGGTAAATCTAGCTGGTAAGTCTTGATATTTGGATATTGACCAATATTAACGTTGACCGAAATTTTATTTCCTTTTCCTCTATAGGTCCCTTTAGATGGCACAACGCAGAAGCTTTGATAAGGTATGTCGAACGTTAATTGCAGTGTTGATGGTGTTGCCATATAATATATACTAATCTGAAATCATTGTCTATACAATAGGGAATGTTGTAAAACTGGAAAACATTATGTTGATTTATGTGGAGAATCATCGTGGTTAGCAAGTGAAATTATACCTAAATATAATAGATTAGCAATTCAATCAGGTTCATATATTGTACCTTCATGTGGATTTGATTCTGTTCCATCGTAAGTCTGGCTTCCAATATATATCTGACATATAGCCAAAAGATATGTGAAAGTTTACTGATTGAAGTTCCTTATTTTACTTTAATATAATTAGCGATCTGTCATTATATATATCACATAAAACATTACAAAAGCAATATCCAGAATTAAGTATATCAGATTCAAAATCATTTTTTAAATTAAAAGGCGGTTCAATGTCAGGTGGTACAATACAATCAATGTATTCTTTAGCTGAATTACCAAAAGATAAAAGAAGATCAGGTGAATATGATTGTGTTCCCGAAGGTGAGTAAGATTACTGCAAATACTAGAAGACTAAAGGTGAAGCTTTGATTATTGATTATTGATATTCAATTAAAAATGATACATTTGTAGATGGAAATTTCATTAAATCAAAATCTACTATACCTAAATTATCTTACGAATTAGAAATACCTAATGAACCAAAAAGATATGGATCATTCTTCTTCATGTATCCATATAATAGAACAATCATAAGGCGATCACAATATTTATCAAGTATATTACCTTCCATCAACAACAATAACAGCAACAATAACGGTGAAGAGGTACAGGAACAGCCTAAATATGGAAAAAAAATGAATTATGAAGAATCATGGGAGATGGGTAAAGGGAAATTTAGATCATGTTTATTTAGTTTAACTGTCTTTTTGGCTTTCGGTTTATTCTTTTCTTCTAATATAGTAAGTCTTTTAAGTGTACATCAATCTAACTGCACTTGGAAAAGAAAGTCAATCTCAGATAGAGTACTATTAACTGATCATTCTCATTTCATCCGACAGATACGTAAATTATTTAGTTATATCTTACCTAAAGCAGGAGAAGGTGTATCGGATGAGTAAATGTTTTTTGTTTACATAGGATATACTGCTACATATCACTAATGATTTTCATTTGACCCTTTTTATAGACAATTGTTTAAAGCTTCTTACGTTGTAGATAACCTATCAACTTCAACCCCACTATCAAATGGTAAACAAGTTCAAGTTTTGACTACATTTAAAGGTCAAGGCGATCCAGGTTATCTGAATACATGTTGTAAGTTTGCGACTGAGAGTGTAACAACTTTTATATCACTCATCATGTTCAATACTAAATGCTAATTTCTCATATATTCATGTATGATAGATTTGTTAGCAGAATCAGCATTATCGTTAGCATTAAATAAAGATGAATTACCTTTGATATCTAGAAAAGGTGGTTTATTGACTCCTTCAATAGCAATGGGAAATGTATTGGTAGAAAGGTTAAACAAATCAGGTAAATTTGAAATAACGAGTAAAATACTTGAAACTAGTTCAGGTAAGAAGACAGAATAGAGAGATATGGTGGAATTGTCATAAGAGGTCACAATGTTTTATCGTGATTTAATGCCCAGCGAGGTGAAATATGTATACCATATATCATGCATTTCATATAAAACATCATCATAACAAATTGTTTAGTAATTTACACTTGCAACTACTCATCATGTGTGTCTTTGTGTGGGTCAGCGGAATGAAGCAATGGGGTTTTAATTTCAGTAGGCATCTCGCCATATTCTAAAACCTAATTCACCTCCATTACCCCAAAACTGGACTTGTTCTTGTTCTTGTCCGATGTGTTTTTTCTCTGGTCTATCTTTCTGGTCTTTTTCATTATAAGCAGTATGGTTTATAAAATCTTGAATATCAATATCGCCTTCATCTTCTTCTTCGACTGTAGATAATTTATCTTGATCTTCATATGACTTTAACCATTTTCTGTTAGAACCTCGTTGTTGACTTTGATTCGAATGTTGCGCTTGTTGTTGTTGTTGTTGTTGGTTCTGATTCTCAGGATGACTTAATACAATCTCGTCATTTTCCCAATTTTCCATCAATTCATCTTCATCCTCATCTGAAAAACCTTCAATTTCTTCGCCAGGTGCATCAATTTGACTATTTGACAGAGCGCGAAATTTCCTCTTTTTGTTAGTAAATGGATTAGTATTGCGTCTTGTGTCAGTCTTATTTTGACTTTTTTTGGCATTCGATTTTGCTTGTCTTTTCACATTATCGTTATTATTGATGAGGTTAGAAGGGATGATAACGTTATCAGCAAAAGTGGAAAGTGGTTTCACAGGTTTAGGTTCTCGTTCCATTCCTGAAACTGGTAATCCTTCCATACTTTCATCATATTCTTCGTAATCTTCATAGTCATCATAATCTTCAGGATCCATTGAAGTGTCAACTTCATCTATCTCTTCCTCCTCCTCATCTTCGTCAGTATCATAATCAATTTCAATATCGTCAGCTGAACGATATCCTATATCACCAAATCTAACTCGTTTGTTAGTCGAATGATCTTGAAGATACTTTGGAGCTTGATATGTTAGTCTTCTTCGTTTCTGTCCTCTTCCTTTAATTCCATGTTTAGGCGGCTTAGAACGATAGGGCCGCATAGAGGATGAATTAGGAGTGGAAGGGAAGTAAGTTTCGTCGTCAGTCATGGAGGCTGGACTAGAAGAGGAAGTATCCGTGTCCGGTGAATCACAATCATCAGTGGACGAGTCCTGGTAATCTTGACCATTGTGATGATAGGTAGAATTATTATGTTGAGAATGGGAATTGGGATCGTGATTGGACCTCTTTCGTTTGGATGATTGCGACATATAATCGGGTCCGATCTGCAAAGCACGATGTCAGCTGTAATATTTGCAAATACTTATCAGCTGACTTACCGTTGCGTTCTTCATCTCATCCTCAATGCTCAACAGTTCCGGTCTGAGTAGATCCAGCTCATCAACCGTTTCATCTGCTATTTTTTCAAGATCCTCTATGACTGCCTTACTCAATGATTTATGTTCGAAAGGTCGACGTTGGTCCTCTTCCTGTTTTCGCCTCTTTCCTTGCCTGAGAGCCACTATGTCTTGATGAACGCGTTGTAATTGAGGAGGAAGACCGTTATCCAAGCCTACGGGAAGGGCATTGTTCTGTACTGAGACTTGAGGAACCCAATCGGGATTAACTTGATTTGATGTCTGATGAGAGTGTGCAAGCTGAGCTTGATTATAATGCGGGACGTGAGACTGCAAGTCTTGATAAGTTTGATGCACTCCTTGAGTTGGCACAGAATTCATAAATGGCGGACCATTGGCCGTACCTTGCAAAGTCGGTACAGATGATTCGGCGGGTGATATCTCGAAATACTGAGGTACAGGCTGAAACCTAACACGATGTCCGTTATCTCTGGTCTGGCTACTCTGTTGAACATAATTGGGGTGTCGTTGAACGGTGGGATCAGGATGTTCAGCATGATGAGGGTGATTCTGAAGAATGGTATTGCCAACGTATGAGCTAGTCGAAGATGGGTAGAATGGTTCTTGACTATCTGTAGCATCAGAAGATATGTGGTTTCCCACCTGAGAGCGAGATATATTATGTTGAGGAGTTGATGTGGCGTCAGGAAGATAACCATTAAAAGGTTGGAGAAAATTGTTAGATTGACGAGGTAAGAGAAATTGGGTACTTCGATTGCTGCTGGGATAGAGCGAGTGATCAAAGGGTTGTTGTTGATTATTGTGTTGAGCCTGCTGAAAGCTTGGTTGAAACGATGGAGAGGTTTGAGGTTGATACTGTATAGGGTGATGATATTTTTCTCGTCCATCAACCTGACTATATGTCAGAGGTAGAGAGGTCTGGCTGTTCCTGCGAAAGCCTTGTTGCTGTAAGGAAGGAATATAGTCATGTTGGTTGTATGGAATGTACTGTTGATGATGATAAGGGTGAGAGTTCAATGAGGGTGTGGACTCTCGGAAAGAGTTGTGATTTTGTTGATATTTTGCATAGAGTTCTTCTTCCGCTTGTGCAGCAGCTTTCGCTTGATTTTTCTTAGCATAAGCACCCATTAAACCAGTAACATCACTTCTAGCAGCTGCTGCTTGTAACCAAGCTGGAGGAGGTGCTGCCTTTGTCCTCTGCATGTGTAGATATACAGTGATCAACATCTGAAAAAAGACCAAGAATATACCTGAGAACAAAAACTCACATCTAAATCTGCTAAACTAGGAGGTTTCTTCTGGACATAACCTTTATCCCAGATATCATTCTTCCTAGTTTGCCTGATCTCCCCTAATCCCATTTTCGCTCTTAATGCTTGTTCCTTCTCCAATCTCTCTGCCTGTCTTTTGGCTGTCATCTCCTGCCATACTTTCCTCCCCGATCGATTTGACCCTCCAATCCTATCATATTTTGCATTTAGTGAAAACCCTCTTCGACCACTTGATAGAGGATGAGGAGATGCTGATCCAGATCTTAGCAAATCACAAATGCATAGCAAGCGTTTAGCATACGAATCCCCTTCTGAGATATACCACGATGAGATAGCTGTGTGATAGAAGGAAAGGTAGACTCACAGATCTCCGTTACGTCTACCCTTGGATTCTCTAAATTCTTGAGCTAAAGAATGTACAGCTGAAGGCATTGACATTTGATAGCAGGGTTTGTCAGTCAGCTACGAAAAATGATGAGCGAGTCAGATTAATATTCATTGAATACATTAGTCAAGTGAGATTGTATTGAAGAAAAGGAAGATGCGGGATGAGCTATACATGGCAATTATAGTAAGATATATATGATAAGGTGTATTGACAACAAGAGACCAAAAGTTAAACGCGTTATAAGTTAACGGTTGACTCATCCTAAGCTTTCGACTTTAACGCTACGGTAGATCACGACCTGAAACGCGCACGTGGCGATACTTGGGCATTCCTCCGATAACCTGAAACGCATTGATCGGCAACCCCCGACCCCCTTGTACCGTATAACTATATAAATTATATTGATCCGCTATGGACGGATCTCGAGTGCCCAGTTGAAATATTTCAATTATAAAAAATATGGAAGAAATACACAGCCTCTCAACAGTAAATCCCATGCTAAGCCCGGAAGTAGCACTGGCTGATAGCTATGGGAGGATCTAGTGATATGACATACCGCAATTTCTCATCTTGCTGAAAGTCAACAAATGGGAAAATAGGAAATCGGACATCCTTTCAACAAATTTCCGCAACTCCCTTGTCATCTTGGCTCGCAGTAGGGCTCTCCTCATCACGTATTGTTTATATGAATTCAACATGATTATTATTTATAAGTAGCTTTTGTAATTGGTCACCATTGTTGGTTTTATTGGTTTCCATTCTCTTCAATCACCTTGATCAATTCGATAAAGGCAGATCGAATTAAAATGTCACATACACCAGTAGACGATCATTTCATATCAAACCCAGATTTAGATTTATTAGGACATAGACCACATAAATCTGCTATACTATTATTCCAAGCTTTAACTGCTACAGCGGTTTTAAGAATATGGCCTTCATTAGTATTTATGGGTGGTTGGAGTACAATGATTGTTGTTATAAATGCTAAAACTGAAGCTGAGATGACTGTTCCATCTACTTTATTAACAGCTTTGGGTGAGTTTAGATTTAAAAATATGTATGGTAGTACATAGCTAATACTTGTATGCCTTTAGGTGTTCTGCTTGGTTTAACTCTGAGCTATCGGTAAGTCATCAGATACCTAGAAATTATCGATACTAACACGATCTTACAGTACATCATCAGCTTATGCTCAATATGCTGAAGGACGTAAATTATGGACTCAAATCATTCAAGCCAACCGAACATGGGCCAGGATGATATGGATTCACTGTGAGTCAGATCCTTGGGTATAGATTGTAGAGGGTTAAGCTAAGGGTATTGTATTCACATTCGAAACTCTAGGTCCAGATGCTATTCAGGCTACTCCACCGAAAGATGAAGAGCAACGAGCGATTGAAGAGACAAAAGCGGTAATCGAAAAAGCCACTCTAGTCAGAATGGGCCTAGCTTTTGCCGTCGCTGTAAAGCATTACCTCAGAGGTGAAGAAGGCATGTGAGTAAATTTCTAATGAGTAGCCGATACTCTTTGATGGATTCAGCTGATATTCCAAGTATAGACTTTACGAGGATCTGTATGATTTAGTAAAATTCATACCTTCACTACATTTACCTTCTGGTATACCTTCTTCCGAAGACGCTAATATAGCTATCGGTAGATTACCTTTAGGTAAACATCAAAGATCTTCTTCTTCCAGTACTAATACCGAGAATCCATTTCAAGGGATTAATCATAGTGGAGATTCATTTGAAATGGAGAATACCAAATCATCATCGTATCAAAATAAAAGACCAACTTTACATCCAGCAAGAGATGCACCAAAATTTAGATTTAGTGAAATTTTTCCATTTGAATATTTGGTTAGTTCAAAACAAAGATATAAAGCAAAAGGTAGAATGGCAATGAGAGAATCAATGAGAAGAGAAAAATCTTCTGGTGGTGTAGGTCAAAATGTTCCTTTAGAAATTACAATGTTCATGTCATCATATATATCATTATTACAAAAAAGAAAGACCATAGATGTACCTACTGTAAATTCTTTATTAGCTGCTTTATTATCTTTATCAGAAGCTTTATCACATTTAGAAAGAATTTTAACTACACCTATACCATTTAGTTATTTAGCTCAAATTTGGGAAGTTACTTGGATTTATTGTTTAGTTTTACCTTTTCAATTGTATGGGGCTGGTTTTGGCTGGATAACTATTCCTGCTGTTGTTGTAAGTGTATCAAAAGGGGTGATACATCGTTAAGGAAAACAAACATCTACTAATATTTGAATGATATTCTAGATAACTTCATATATCGTTCTAGGTTTTGCTGAAATTGGTTCTGAAATTGAAAATCCATTTGGATACGATAAGAATGATTTGAATTTGGTGAGTTTTGATGTTACATTCTTTGAGTACCGTTGTCGTCGAGTATATACACAGTGAAATTGATATATCCCTTCAATTCACGTCATAGGACTTCTTCACAAATAACATAATCAAAGAAGAATTATCAGCAATAACAGCAAGACCTTTCACAGATCCAAATGAATGGATTTTTATCAAGGAGAATGATAATTTAGGTAAGATTGGTATTGGTGCAAATGAGTTATTGGAAAAAGGTTTGGATGAAGTTAGGAATGGTTTATCAAGTTTAAGTAAGACCATGACTATGGAAGAGAAGAAGAATAAGATGAATGGGTTCGGCTTAGGTTCGAGTTCCGGCTTGGGAATCAGAGGTCGAGCTAGAAGTCCAGCTTAAACTTGGTTCCATATAAATAGTAGTGTATGTTTAAACAGTCATACAACATATACAGCGGAATGATGCTTTGGTTATAACATATCAGACTAATAAGTTCGAATAAACTCATTGTACAATGCATGTGCACTTTATCTTCTTGCACATCAGTATAACTTTGCAAACCGCATGAATACCTGTCAAAGTAAAATAAGATATATTATAGCATTTCCCATCACATTGTTAAATATCAAAAAAAGAAAAATATCCAGATATACTCGATCAAACAATCAAAACTATTGATAGCGGGCTATACATTATTTCGATTTAAAAACTATAATTATACGTGTATTATTGATATGGTATATATATCATTTTTCTTTTCGAACTACTAACTACTTTTCTTACTTTATTTTATTCCATTCAATTTTATTTATACTCTTGAAGATCTTGATTTAGTACTAGCTTTACTTTTTACACTACTTCTCTTTTTCAATTTTTGTTCTTTTTGTTGTCTTTCTTTTTCTTCAGCATTTAAAGCATCCCATTTTTTATCAATTTTATATAAACCTTTTCTTGCTTTTAAATAATTTGGATCTAAATCATTTTCATCTTCATCTGAAGTATCTTCTCTCATTTTACCTATTCTAGTTGACCAATTTTCTTTTATTCTTTCTTTTTCAGTTTCTTCAGGATCAGAATCACCTGACCCTGATTTTCTTTCTTGATATGCTTGAATATTATCATTCGATGTTGAATTTGAATTACCATAATCATTACTTTTTGGAATATAAGCATTATCAGTTGTTTTCCCACCTGAAGTTATGGCTGGTGGAGCTTTTTCAACAATAGGTGAATCTGGTATTGCCATTCTAACTGATTTTCTTCTTGAAACACTTGATCCAACTTGACTTATTGAATCGTGCTCTTTTGAGGGTAAAGATATTGGTTGAGGTGGTGGTGCACGATTACCATTTCCATTTGAATTTATAGTGGGTCCAGCTTCAACAGTGTGATCAGATGCTGTATCGTCACCATCTTCATGGTTATTACCATATCTCTCTCTAGCGACCCCACTAGCAATTTCACCTGCTCTAGCAATTTTTTCATTTTCAACTACTTTATAACCCATATCATCCTCTTCTTCTGCTGAGGAGCCTTCTGAATCTGAATTGGCGGCATCTTCATTTGCAGATTCATAAATTGAAGCACCGTCAGATTGCATAGAATGCCATGAATTCCTTTTAGTATTAGGTGGTGGAACTAATTTAGGTTCAGGCTTTGGTTCTTCCTTCTCAACTGGTAACTGAACTGGTCCAGGTGCGGTGATTGTAAACATTGGTTTAGGTGGTTCTTGGTCTTGTTGAGGTGGTAAAGAAGAATGCATAGGTGGAATAGGTGATGAAGGTCTTAAAGCAGATTTTAATGGTGGCGATAATGTTCTGGAAGGTGGTAATGGTGTTGTAGGTCTTAAAGGTGTTGTCTCTTTCTCCTTCACAGGAACAGTTTCCTGTTGAGTATCAGTCTTGTTATTTATTTTTTTAACTGAATTTGACCTTGAAATTGTTTTACCTAAAGTGGGGACTTCATGGGCCGGATGAGCAGGTTGAGGTTTGATAGGGTCAGCAGGAACCAAAGATGATCCTGGAGCTTTTGGTAATTCCATTGAAGGTGTAACTTGACTTTTTGGTGCTTTAGGTACTTCAGGCATTTTTGGTGTTGTTGAATCGACCATTTGCATGATGTTTCTGCCTTCAGCAGCTTGTTGAGCGGTTATGGAAGCTCTTGCTATTGAACCATTTGCTCTGGTTTTCTTTTTACCTCCTGTAGCTGTACCAGTTGATTTGACAGTTCCACTTGATTTAGCAGTTGCAGTTGACATTGTGGATTTGACTGTGTTAGATCTGGATAATGTTCCATTTGGCTTGGAAGCGGCTGGTAAAGGTGTAACTGAACGTGGTCTACCTGTGATTGTACTTTGACTTGAATTTCGCTTCATACCAAGATCTGACTTTGCAGCAGGTTTAGATGGAATGAGACCGCTTGCTACAGGCATAGTTGAACTTCTCTTTATACCACCTTTTGGATCTCTTTGGTTATCGATTGACCAAGTGCTATTTCGATTATTTGTTACACTAACGAAATTACCACCTTCTTCATCCGATGATGATTCATCACCACCACCTCTACTACTTCGGAAAGTACCACTTCGTTTAATGTTTGAATCAGTTCTTGTATGCCATCCACCTTTACTATGGCTGACAGACGATGAACCATATGGTGGTGATTCTCTACCTGATCTACCATTTCTCTTATTGGATGAACTACCTTTGAATAGTCTACCTATAGAAGCGAAGAATCCTCTCTTTTTCCGTTGGGATCTGATACTTGATGTATCTGAATTAGCTTTGTTTCGATGAGGTGTATAACTATTTGTGTTGTTATTCTGATCATCTGAGAAAGTTCTTCTTAAAGGTTGTCTACCTGTTGGTGGTCTGTATGCCATTCCACCAACATCACTCGCTGCTCTTCTACCACCGGATCTGAAATTAGGTGCATCATCGTCGGAAGAATCGTCGTTGTTAAGGTTTCTTCTTGATCCGCCACCACCCCCGATTGTAGATGAAAGTGGTCTAGCTTGAGTGTTAACAGAAGGTACACCTAATGGAGATGGTTTTGAAGGTGTATTTCTAGCATGTAAAGCTGAAGCTCTTGATCCAGGTCGATTTTCGTGTACAACTAAAGTACCACCTTGAGCTTCATCACCTGAACTTCCGTCTTCATCTTCTTCTTGTATACTACCGGTGATTGAACCTGGACCATGTTCATGTCCAAATCCTCTTGGGAAGGGTACACCACCACTTCGATGAGGTGAATCTTCATAAGCGATCTGAGAGGCAGATTGCGATGGTGCAAGCGATCCATTTGAGTCGAGTTCAAAAGCATCAGGTGGAAGGTCTAATCAAATGAGTACAATTAGTCAAGTTGGAACCGCGAATGTGTCTGCTACCCGAACTTACCTTGTAATCTTTCTAAATCCCGTAAACCTTTTTTAGATTGTTGAACCCACATTCTACCTACAGCATCCATAGCTCTAAATCTATCTTCTAGACCTCTCATCATAACTTTATTTCTTTCATTTTCAATTCTGACTTCTAAAGATCTTAAATGTTCTTCACAACCTAACAATTCAGCTTGAGCATCAGCTAATTTACCTGCCCTTTTACCTTCTTTTGTTGAAACAGTTCCAGCATTTGACCCATTTGAACTTAATGATAAAATACTTGATCTTGATGATTGTGCAGGACCATTATGTGTTGAAGTAGAATATGAATTTGCTAAAGCACTTAAATCAGATCTTGTAGGACGGGATTTTGTGGTTTTAATTAATCTTGTAACTAAAATCTCTCTATCCCTTTTAACCCTAGATAACTCTTCTTCTAATAAATGAATTTGTTTTAAATCTTTTCTAAATTGTTCTAGAGATGATACATATGTTGACCATCCACCTTGTCCATGATCATCATCACGATTATGATATGATTCAGGATCATTAACTAATTCACTGGATAATGGTCCTTCAAATGCTGCATGTCTAACTCCCCTTCGAATAGGTACCATAACTCCAGGTGATGATGTCACATATGCAAGTAATGATGAAGTAGATGAATGGGAATGAGATAGTAAGGTTAATAAGGATGTTGATAGGGATTTTTGTGAATCGCTATAAGAACAAGTTAGTACATGTATGGCTGGAATGTATATCACAAATTATACGCACAGATAGTTGTTCAACAATCGATCACTACTACTCCTATGAGCATGACCTGGTCTAAGAGCGTCCATATTGATTGTATGCCTACTCTAGTTACCAGCTATACACTTGAGATAACACTTATTGGTTTGAATGAAGGATATTGTCAAAGTTACAAACGAGAAAAACCAAAAGAGTGATTATACAGGAGATACAGGAGATAATGTTGTCAGGAAAAAGGAGAGTATTGTAGCGATGACGATGTAAATACAACCACTTATATCTTTAGCATGAACATGATAGATTGGTATAGCTAGTAGTAGTAAGTTGTAGTAGTAGATATGTTTATAGATCAGTTGCCGGCATATGTAATATCGATAGTAGTACTAGTAATAGCAGGTGTCAGAATCGGATATCGAGAATATGAGAACATGAGTTTCTACTTTGTACCAAGGTTAATCTAATTCAGGAGATTCAGGGACCGACGTCATTGGTAACATGCACTAATCATCACACATATCCCTTAACCGGTAATCTTGATATCAAAGGATTATTACCGAAAAATAACACGTCAGGATTTTATTCCGGTTGAGACTGAGGTTTGATACCAGAATCAGTTCGCAGAATATAGAAGTTGTCAACACGCATTTATGCAACTCTTCGTTTAGACACTTTCACACCCAGTGAAATGTCTGACAGTCGATGAAATGACGGCGTGGGGGTTATACACCTACAGCCATACAAAGGGTGATTACCAGGTCGTCAATTATGAAGACACGCTACTTCAAGCTACTCTTGTTTACCTTGCAATCTAACTTGACTCCTGATAATCTTTTTGATTCTATGGAGCTGCTTATGACCATCAGTATACTCTGTCAGGGCTTAGTCAGCTTCATCATAATGTATATAACGGAGGATCCTATAACCTGAACCGACATTCCATAAGAGCTGCTTGGACGCACTTGGAACTGCCACAACCTGTTGCCACTTTCAGGAAGCGCGTCTTACGTTGAGAGTGGTGATGGGAGCTTGTAAACATATTTCAGCAATATGATAATTTCTGATAAATCGATAAGATACCTCACAACTTTCGAAGATATCTAACCATTTAACAATTTCTTGTAGTACAGCAGTACCGTTTAGCTTGAAATAATTTCAGATTTCCCCACTCTCAAGAACAATAAGCTTTAAGCACAGACCGTTTAATCAGTAACCTAAACAATCTAATCAATCAATTATTGTTCGTGCGTTAATCAAAAATTCAAAACAATTACCTACCTTTCCCGACCTCGTGTATTGTTGTAAATAATCACCATCATCACTTTCATTAATCAAAAGTAAACAAGTCATCACTTAAGATTAAGTAGAAGATGGGAGAAGAATCTTCAGTACCACCTTCCAATTCATGGGCAGATTTAGATGATGAAGAAGATGGTAAAGTTGAATTTAAAGGTTTAAATCCAACTGCAAATTCTTTTAATCCTTCTTCTTCAACAAATCAACAGCAGAGTAAGTAATTTCTATATATTCTATACATTGTATCACATTGGTAGGGTAATGGAGGACCGTGCCCATATGCATGGTTATCCATTCAACCTATCACCTACAATACTAGATACGAAGAAGGAATATATCAACGTATTTTTGACATATCTGGAACGTTTTTATCTTCCTTCTGAGGACCTACTTGCATACATTGTTCCATCGAGATACCTTGTGTATAATTTCCACACCTGTAACAAGAGCTGACTCTCCACCTCGTACACCTTTACCTTATACAGAAGAAAAAGACGATGCACCCGTAGCATCACTTTTATCTAGGATATCAGGTTTATCTACCAACCCTAATTCATCTGAACAAGAACAAGTATCACCATCTTCCCCTTCAGCTCCTTCAGCTCCTTCTTCATCAACATCAACAAGGCCAAAACCAAATACATCAAATCCATTATTTGGTAGAGCTTTAGCTGGTGTAAAAACTGATCGTCCATCTACATCTTCACCATCACCTGCTTCTCCAAACGCTAGTACAAGTACCACTGCTAGTGGAAGTGCATCAAAAGCTAAAGTAGAATTAATAGATAACAAAGAAGAAAAGAAAGAAAGTAAAATGTCTGCATTCGATAATGGTAAGCTCAACGTACCTGACTTTCCTATTATATAGGCATGTTGATGAGAGAATCTCTTCCTCCCTCTTAGGTTGGGATGAACCGCCAGCGAGTACAAATGGAAATGGATTCGAAGATAAGAAAGACGGTGTTTCAGACGCAAATATGTCAGAAGGTGGATTAATCTCGAATGATTTCCAAGTTGAAGTGAGTAAATTAACTTCCCTCAGAACCGTCAAATCCACCAAAAACCCCCTTTCTTCCCTGTCATTGCCTCTCTTGAACGCCATCCTCGGACCACTATTGCTCTTTCCCACTTGCTCTTTCTCTCTACAATTCTTCATTTCGGCCTGTTGGCTTGTATCGGCTTTTCCCTCGTGTACTTTCGCAACTTCCCAGCCCAATTTCAAGCTGACAATATCCCGATAATCCCTTTTTAGGTAAAACTTGCAGATCTTCAAGCAGACCCAAATTCAGCTTTATATTCTGCTAAAACATTCGAAGCTCTTAATCTGTTAGTCAACGATGTGTTCTTTGCCTCATGGATGGTTTGGATATCAATTAACATCTCTTTGCGTTGTCATACAGCCACCCAGATCTCATGAAAGGTATCTACTCGGTTGGGTTCAAAAAGCCCTCCAAAATCCAAGAAGTTGCTTTACCTTTACTTCTCAACAACCCGTAGGTGGTCTATCAGTTAATTCATCATATTTTTTCATACTAAACTGACAATATACATTCTAGCCCCAAAAACCTCATCGGTCAAAGTCAGTCTGGTACAGGCAAAACAGCCGCTTTCACTCTTGATATGTTAAGTAGGGTAGACCCTGCATTACTCACACCTCAAGTATGTACACTTTCCAATTACAGTCCACGTCTAGGCTACTACTGACTTTAGCTCCTCTAGGCTATCTGTCTCGCCCCATCTCGAGAATTAGCAAGACAGATTCAAGAAGTAGTAGATAAAATAGGTCAATTCACCGAAATCAAAACTCATTTAGCTGTGCCAGGATCATGGTCAAGGAATCAAAGAATCGACAAACATATTTTGATCGGTACACCAGGTACTTTAGTTGATATGTTATCGCGAGGAACAAGAATCTTCGATCCAAAACAAATTAGAGTTTTCGTATTGGATGAAGCAGATGAGATGATTGCTCTTCAAGGGTTAGGTGATCAAACTGTCAGAATCAAGAAGTGAGTCATGTCTTTTTAATGTGAAGGATTAGCTGGTCGTTAATGTATCATTCATCACTTAGAATGCTTCCAGTCGGTGTGCAGAACGTACTATTCTCCGCGACTTTCCCTGATGAAGTCCAGCGTTTCGCACAATCTTTTGCACCTGAAGCCAACAAACTTTTCCTCAAGAAAGAAGATGTTACCGTTGATGCTATCAAACAGTTATACTTAGAATGTGACGGTGAAGATTCTAAATATGATGCTTTATCTGCGTTATATGATTGTTTGACTATTGGCCAAAGTATTGTTTTCTGTAGAGTAAGCTAAATTTATCCGCTAGTCTCACAAGGTAAACCGATTGTCTGACGATATTTCGATCTATAGACAAAAGCTACAGCGGACCAAATTGCTAATCGATTGACTTCAGAAGGTCATTCAGTAGCTTCATTACATGGTGATAAACAATCAGGTGATAGAGATGAAATTTTAGATGGATTCAGAAATGGTAAAACAAAAGTATTAATCACAACTAATGTAGTTGCAAGAGGTATTGATATTCAACAAGTTAATATGGTCGTAAATTATGATGTGCCTGATTTAGGTAGAGAAGGTGATTTCAGACCTGATATTGAAACTTATATTCATAGAATTGGTGAGTTATCCTCTTGCTTTCAACCTTTGATGTCGAGATCATGATGCTAATTATATATATATATCTTGTGTGATTTCAATAGGTCGTACTGGTAGATTCGGTAGAAAAGGATGTTCAGTAATTTTCGTTCATGATGATAGATCAAGAGATGATGTAAATTACATTATGGCCCAATTGGGTAAACCAATGAGAAAGATTAATGCCAAGAATGAAGCAGATTTAGAACAATTAGAAAAGGTGAGTTTGTGTTTGATTCCCTATAACATTCCTTCCTTGGAATCTATCCGCTAACAGGGAATATCCTGTTTTTTTCTATATTTGTAGGCTCTCAAATTCGCTTTGAAAGGTCCTAATTAGATTAGTTTCCTAATGTGTGTTTAGTCCTTCTAGTGAAGCATTTGTTACATAGACAGATGGAGAAAAGCGGGAATGTCAAAGATTGTTTACATCTTTGGATTTGTAAATATAATGACAAGTATCATATCGTAGAAAATTATATATTCCTCATTCCTGAAATACAAAATATCATGCATCATACAGAAATCAAAGCTGTAATATAGGTTATGATATATCGACTTGGCAAGTAGTGTCAATTTCACAATTGATTTGAAACTGTAAGCATAACGGTGAGTGGGATTGCTATTTCATAGACGTTAAAAAAGAAAAAAAAGGTTAATTATATACATGAAAATATGATAAACTACAAGAAACCCTATTATGATATAAGTGAAATGACGAAATATCAGATTGAAAAGATGATCATTTTCAATGTCCGTTATTTTCTGAAGTTGATTTAGATTAAAGAGCAACTACGGCACCTAAACCAATAGCTACGATAGATAAACTTTGAATGACTAAAGTGTTCAAAGTATTATCGAATATCGAATTTGCCGATGAAGTTGATGAGGAGGATGTTGTAGCTGCAGTTGGGAAAGGATTTTGTCTATGTGACATAACGATGGAATAGAACGTTATGAACCGTCAATTTCCATTCTGAATCAAATAAGAGAATTGAAAGTAGATGGGCAAATCCGGAAACTTACGATGTAGTTGATTTGGCATTTGGAATTTCACCTGTAGCTGAAGTTGAAGTTGCTGTTGATGTTCCCGAAGTGGTTGAAGTGGTTACTATTCGATTATGTCAGATAACAAATTAGTATACTATCAACATCTACATAGATAGAGCATCAGAAGAAAAAGCGGACACCCAACCTACCTTCACCATCAGCAATTTCAAAGGGATCAGAAGTTGCAAAGACTTGATTTTCATTTGTTGTGTTAACTAAATTTACAACGTAATCTTTTCTATAAACGCGTGTTCAAAACCATCAGCATTGGTAAGAGATAACAAGTTTAGTTGAATATGATGAACATAAGTTGATAACTTCACTCGCTAAAGGCGGTAATGTCAAATAAAACTCACCCATTTGGGATTTGAGGTAAGAGAATTCTAACATCTTTTGCAGTAGCACTTGCTATAAATATGAATTTGCGATCAGCATACTCATTGGCAAAGGTTATGATGAGCCTTGTAATTACACCCTATATCGAGTTATATAGTATGCTGGAAAATGAAGCAGCACTTACTGCTATCAGCTATACTATGATTACCAGCTAAAACAGATTGATCTTTATTACTCAAAAAAGTTCTAAATAAATAAGTATCTGTATCAGGTTGAGTCAAGTCCCACTTCATTTCTACTGTATTGTTTTTGTACCTATTAGAACATAACGAAGAGATGAATAAGCTCCTGAATCCCGTCTGGAAATGCCAGCTAACGTACCATATGGTAGCTGAATTCGGGTTGAGAAGGGAGATAGCAGCTGGCAAATATCGAAACTATCAGCTGGGATGCAAACGAAGACGATCAACAAACAGATTACCTTGGGCAGAAGCTGACAAAGCTAAAGCTGTAATGGCGAATTTTGTGAACATATCGTTTTCTATTGTCTAAATGTGACGTTGACGTGTCTATGTTATTGGTGATTGCTAAAGTGGAACTGAAGATTGAGAAATTAGTCAAAGGTGTTCTAATTGGGAACGGTTATTATAAGAGTATTATAATGAATGTTATGGAAAAAGTCAAAAAGCGAAAAGAGAATAAAGGATCAAATAGAATAACGAATGAAGAATTGAGGAGAAGATGGTAAAGTTGCTCATGTCAACTCAATCAAAGAGCACTGATCTCACATGCTTTGACCATCATTATAAACATTTCTGTTTCACCTCGTGTCCGTGGGAAAGGATAAGTAAGACTGATACATACAAGCCCTTCCTTTGTTATCCCTTTCTGCTCTCATGCAGTATCGAAAACCCATCATCGCTCAGACATCTATATGCTGTTGTGATTGACTATATGCATTTATATATTCATATTGCTCTATAATGACATGGCCTCTGTATAGAGGAAAAGCTGTGTCTAAACGTAAAAGTAGCAAGATCACAAAATAAAGTTGGATATAAACGCACGAGCCTGTTTTTCCTTCCAGTTAATTAGCTCTCATGAACCTTTCGGTTATTCGTACCGGACATCTCCTGGTTAACACATGGTGACCACGTGCCAGTCTTCGTTATTCTCCTGAAATTGGGTTGATAAACGATTACTGCCCCTGAATTGGATCAAAGATGGGATTGTTATCTTTTATCTCTGTTTAGTGTAATTGAGAATAGCCCTATAGCATATGTCTGTCAGTGATTAACCAGATATCACACAAAGCTCAAGCAGTGGAGCTAGATACATCAAGACAGCTTACGATAATCGAGTCCAACTCGAGAACAAGACAAAGTGCAGGAACTCAAATACAACAAGTAACAACGATACCAACATCAGTGGCTAATTTGTGATTATACCCAATTTATCTTCCTTTCTACATTTTGGGATTGAGATACTTTCCTCAATTACAAGCATAACTAGCAAAAAAATAAATTATCTATCAAAATGACATTAAAGCTCAAACCAAGAAATACTAGTAGTGGATCATCATCTTCACCGTTAAAACCATTTACATTTGAATTAAAATCACCTTCACCACCAACAGATTTAGGTTTACCTTTAAATGAAAATGAATCTTTACCACCTATACCACCAGCAAGTTTTATTCCTGAAAAAGATATGTATATGTTTGGTACTTTTCCTTTAAAAGGTGAAGGTGAAATGGGTAAAGGTATTATAAAATGTAAAAAATGTGGTAAAAATCATATGGAATGGTCTGCTGGTGAACATAAAAGTGAGTTGAAATCTTTAATAGAATGATTTTCGATCTTCTATTCTATATCCGAAAATAAACTAAAGCTGATTGTTTGTTCATCATCTCAATAATAAAGGAATATGTAATCATATTTTAGAAGGTACACCTTTAATCACTAAAAAATCCAATGCAAAATCAAATACA
This sequence comes from Kwoniella dendrophila CBS 6074, assembly GCF_036810415.1. NCBI lineage: Eukaryota > Fungi > Basidiomycota > Tremellomycetes > Tremellales > Cryptococcaceae > Kwoniella > Kwoniella dendrophila. Next base: position 1,243,265 of record NC_089484.1, read on the forward strand.
ACTAGTAGTAAACCAAATCCCGAAACTACCAAGAAAAGAAGAGCAAGTGAAGGTGAGTTGATTCTGTTCATTTAGAGGTAATCTGTAAAGATGCTTCTAAGAAATATGTTGACTGACTGGAAAGTATCTGCTATAGTATCAAATCCAACGTTATCACCTAAAAAACGGACCAAATTATCTTCAATACCAAATCCAAATCAAATTCTTACAGGTACAAACCTAAATTTTACTGGTACTAATACATCTTCATCTTCTTCACATATATCAAATAATAAAGAAAGAGACAGAGATAATATCGAAGAAGAAGAAGATGATGATGAGATTATCAATTCATCAACATATAAAGGTTTGAAGAAAAATGAAATTAAAAAAATAGAAAAAGAAAAATTAAGATTAGAAAGGAAAGAAGCTAAAGAGAAAGAAAGATTTGAAATTGCTGAACGAAAGAGAATAAGAGGTAAGTCGATGGATATTTCCTCGAGGGACATTTCGATCTCGAAATTGGCATAAATTGTCATTCTCATTTTTCTTTAGTCCATATTGCTGATATTCAGACCTCTTTTTTAGCTACGAATCCAATAGATTTAGATAAACAATGTGGAGTTATAAATGATAAATTAGCACCTTGTGCAAGATCTTTAACATGTAAAACACATACTGTAGGAGCAAAAAGAGCAGTTCAAGGTAGAACGAAACCATATGATGAATTATATATTGAATGGCAAAGAATACATAATCCAAATTTTAAAGAACCACAAAAGAGAGATCCAAATAATAATGCTAGTGGTAGTAATGGTTTATCATTAAAAGAAAAAGAAAGATTAAAGAAAAAGAAAAAAGCTGCTGCGGCTTCAGCAAATGCATCAGCAAATTCAGCATCAGCATTACATAGAAGATCGTTATTAAATGGAAATTCTGAAAAAGGTTTAGATTTAGATGATGAAGATGATTTAAAAGAATTTGATGAATTAATTAATTTAACTAAATCATCAAATCATAAAGTCAAAAATCAGTTTTACAATTTAGGTTTTACACCAACCCAAACTGATGATAAAAATGATAAGTCCGCAAATACAACAAATACAACAACTACTTTAGGTGGATCTTTAACGAATCCAAGTACAACTACAACAGCAACAACAACGAATGGTAGACCATCTATTAGTGGACCAACGACTTCCAAAAATTCACAATCACGATTAAACAATTTATTGCCTTCGAATACGAATAGCAGTAGTAATAATGGATTTATACCATTTCAAACTATTTGGAAATCAAGTTCAGTTGAATTCAATTCTGTTGGTCAATTATTAACAAAAGCTTTAGCTGCTAGATCAACAAAACATTCTTTAACAAATTTGAACAAACAAGCTGCTGCTGCTGCTGCTGCTTCTACCAATGGACAACAGAGTAAAAATGGGATTGTTGCAGGTAATGGTGTTTTAGGTGTGACAGCTTAAAATTCAATTCATAATGATCTTTGTATCAAAGTAGCGGTGATGATAAAGTAATTAGCCAGTTGATGTTTTACTTCAATTTTGTATATTGTATCATTAGTAGGATATTTGATATTACATTGAACGACACGCAGAATATATGTATATGTGACAGCGTTATGTCTGATGTTGTATGTATGATTCGATAAAAATTTGCGATAATGGTACCATTAGTCGTAAAGAACGGCTTGCGACTTTCATATATATATATATATATATTGCGAAAACGCATTAATCCCATCGTCACAAATACGACATGGTCACAGAACTATTTATATATGGATGATAAATATGTATAATGTACTATATATATAAGATTTGTTATAATGTGGATTAACTAATGTGAGTTACCATTACTACCATTAATTTTACTCAAACTCGTTAGATCTAACCTTCCAACTGTATACTTTCCTCCACCACTACCAGTATTGGGTATCCCATTTGGTTCCTTGGTAGATGTAGGTGTAAGTTTGATATTGTTAAAGGGGGATTTAGATGAAGATGATGGACTAGGTTCAATATCCATATCCATATCCATGTCATCTTGATCTTGATCTTGATCTTGTCCATGTTCTTTACCAAAAATATCATTTACCAAATTATCATTTTCATTGTCATTATCATCTTCTTTTGGTGTTTGTAATATAGTTGTATTTGGAGTAGGTGTTGATATATTGTTATTATTATTATGTGTATTACTCGTAGGTTTAAAGTTTGAGGTATTATTTGGTGGACGACGTAATTTTCCTTTTTCTTTTAATCTTTTTAACACTTTATGTGTAAATTCTTTTGTAAATGATTTCATTTTCAATTTCTTTTCATCTGAAAGTGTAGGATGATGTTTTGTATTTAAATATGTATTTCCTTTTTTCTCTTTATCAACTAATATCGTTGTACACTATTTATATATAAGAATGAACATCAATTTAGTATAATTCACTTAGCTTTTTTTTAAAAAAAGAATAAACATCTATGATAGTTTAATGAACAATGTTTTCGAAAAACTCACCTCTTTAGCATATTTCTTAAATGTATCATGTTCCATTTGATCTTTATATTTACTCATTGATTTAACTACAACTCCACCAACTAATTTAGTCAATCTTTTTTCCTTTCTCTGTTCTTCAGTTTCTCCACCATCAGCATCATCATGTTCAGAGAAATCATAATGCGATCGTTTTTGTTTTTTACGTCTATCATCATTATCTCCTCCTCCTCCATCATTTATTATACTACCTGATCGGGAAGATTCAGCGGCAGGTGAATCTGAAGGTAATAAACCGAATTGAGAAGTGGGTGTAGGTGTAGGTTGTAAATTTTGTTGAGCCATAGCTATAATTGCATCTAATTTTAGTCTGTCAGATGATTGTGATATAGGTAATGTAGGTCTTTGTGGTGTTGTAACTGCTGGAGGTGGTGGTGGAGGAGCATGAGCATGACGAGATTTATGAAATGATGGTATTGGTATACGTGGTCGGATAGGTGCAACATCAATTTGAATTTGTGTTGTATTTTCCCACGCATCAGGACGTCTTGGTGTTGAGATCGATAATGAATCTGCTTCTGCTATAGTCGTTGTGCCTGCTTCATCTTCGGCATCAAGCTAGAGTAACGAATAAGTGATTGATATTACGGGTACATCGAGTATAAGGCGAGACTTACAGCTGCTATTTTATTGACTCTGGGAATCTTATACGATAGCTCTAGCGTTGACCAGTACTCAAGGAGCTAGGGAAATACATCAGTATACAAGGTATTGTTTGTTCAACTTGGAAGAGTAAGCGTACCTGTTTAGCAAGTTTACTAATCTCTTCATCATCGCTTTCTTGCAACCTCTTGATTGGCTCTTCAATATTCGAGTCCTCAATCTTATTTCGTATCTGTAGCTTCCATTTACTCATACTTTCCAAAGCCTATATACCTATTATCAGCATTTCTGGGCCTACTGAGTCTATCGATCCCACTTACCAGTAAAACGATTTCCCTATCATCCGCAAGTTCAGCTAGAACCATACTCATCAGACTAAAACCATGCATTCGACCCAGTTGACGCTGTACTGCAGGTTCTTCCGTCATCTATCAATAGCTGTCAGTTTATTTGCAATACTTATGTACAATGAAACGCAATCACCTTTATACGTTGTAGTAATCTAGACATCATAGTCTTATTTTCCATCGATTGACGCATTGCAGCAGCCACTTTCTGAACTTCAGATTCTTGTATCGGACGTAACGTTGGCTAGAGAGGGTTCGTTAGCTGCAACCCAACGATCTTTGAGATAAAAGCTTACTGTAAAATCTTCATCGAGTTGACGAGATTTCTTCTTCTTGTTGCCTTTCATTCCATTTGCTTCGACTTCATCGGTGATACCCAAGGCTGAATGAGGTATCACAATTAGCTTGATCCGAATCAAAAGTGAGAGGCGCTGATCATCGCGGACTTACCATCAAGGAACAGATCATTCATCGTACTCAAACTAACGTCAGTCTGAGTTTTCCCACCAATAGTCCCCACACAATTTGGTTCACCACAATAACATATTTGAGCGTCATGTCTAATTATTTATACGAAATTAGCAGCTACTCCAGTATTTCGGGTCGAACAAATTATTTGCAATGATGTGGTGTACTTACCCATATCTATCAACATTATAATTAAACGTTATTTCTTCACCTTTGACTACATCTCTTTTCGTAAATATACCCATACGTAATCTTCTTCCTACAACCCATTTTTGTACTTCTGAATTTGGATTACATGAATGATTGGCAAATCTACCTATTCCACCTTTTTTCGTTGCATCGATATACTATTTGAATATTTGTTCCAAATCAACATCATGCGTTAAGGAGATGATAAATGGTAAAAACAGGGAGGATTGGCTTGTTTGGAATAAATTATGAACTCACCTCTTCCTTCTGTAACATCATAAAGTAGAAATGCCTTATACCTTCATCCGCATATTGTTGCATTCTCTTTCTAAATGTTTTTTCAGCTACTACTTCTCCTATATATTCATATATTAAAGTATTCCTATATGACGGTAAAAAGAAATCAGCATACATTGATTAACATGTATTGGATATTCGCAAAAAAAGGGCAAAGGATGGTCAATGGGGCAAGCAAGAAGGAAAATTATATATACTTACGAAGGTATAAATGATTCAGCTCTTAATCCAAAACCTTTCTTTTCCGTTAAAACAACTTCTACATTAGCATATTGACGTCTCGAGAATCTATTTTGATGGCAAATCACCAAATTGAAAATTAGCATCAATATCCAATATTAGCCTTTGCAGGATTTAATACTACTTACTGTTGATTATGACAATGTTTTCCTGCTCTACATTCACCAGCTAAACATTCTATAAATAAAGCACGATTTATACAATCTGATTCTGGTCCACATGGATCTGTATCTGGGTCATCTACAATCAAAGGTCATTTGAAATCAGCTTGTTGATATCCAATCTGTTGGAGTCCAAAGAAGAAGAAGAAGTGAAAGCGAGATTCAAGGCTGGTTGAGAGACTCACTTTTATCATATATACAATCACAAATCATCATTTCATCTTGTTCTCTTGATAAACCTAAATTTTTAGTTTCATAATGACATTTATCTAAATTATCAAAAGTTTCATTTGCTTCTTTCCATGCTATTGGTAAATCATCAATTAAAATTGGTTTATTACTTTCTATTTTAACTTTTTTCTTCGTTTTTTTACCACTTGTTGATGATTCACCTATTACTGAAGATGATGATGATGAAGAAGGTTGAATTGGATCGTATTCATCTTTAATATGTGTACGTGATTTTAAATCTTCTTCACCAATTATATCTAAAGGTGATTTAATGGATATTGATCCTGCTAAAGCATTTTCGCCTTCAACTAATATTGATCCAGATGTAGATTTAGCTAATTCATCTTCAGATGGTTTAAATAAATCATCTAATGTACTTCCTAATCCATTATCAGTCCCACTATTCCCATTTCCATTTTCATTCGAATTTGTCGTTATTGAAGATGAAGGAGGTAAATTATTAGGTGATACAGCTCTAGTTGATACTTTTGATGTTGATGCAGATGCAGTGGAATTATCAATTTCCATATCTATTATATTGTTCATATCATCTGCTTCTTCAAATTTTATCTTACTATCTTCGTGAACCATCGTTGTAAAAAAAACTGAACGATTGTAAGAATCGTTGTAAGTTACTTATTTTCCAATTTGTTGCCGCTTAGAAAAGCTTCTTGATCTTCTTTATTACCGTTGCATCGATTTATCCTCTTATATCACAGCCGGCTTGTGTGTTGCTTCTACGCTCGTTTTGGGTATATGTCTATATGTTATTCGAAGAGAAAGAAAAAAAGACACAAACGAATGAGAATCGACCAAGATTAATTGTTGATAATCAGCGGGTAGGTAATGTTAAAAAAGTCGCGAAATCGTAAAAAAGGGATGTAAATAAACATTTCCCAAATGAATATTGAGTGGAAATCAAATGTGCCGGAATCACGGAAGATCAGGGTATAATAGCTTAGTATCGATATGACCATTACATTTTCAATGCATGTAAGTCATGATTCAACCCTTTCATCTTGCTGAATCTCCTTGTACAGCTGAATAATAGAGAAGAGGAGACTCGTGCAGCTGCTACGGGATACAGCTTGAAAGGATTAGTCTGTCATGGAGAAAATTGAACGAAAATAAGGGAATAACGCGATATCGCTCGCAATTAGCAAATCTGTGATTTACATTACATGGTGCATACAGTCTGGGATTACTGTACAATGATGAAACGGGAAACAAATAGTACATAACATCTAATCTCTAAAGATCTCTTCTTCTGATCTCTTCCTTTTGACGCCGATCACATCACGTATGATCACCTCGATTTGAGCTTTCTTCCCACCCAATTCCCACTCAATCCAGCTTATTTCCCTTGTTATCATACTCATAAAAGCCTTTACCACCTTTTCTACCTACCCATCCAGCATCAACCATTCTAATCAGTAAACCCGACGGTCTATATTTACTATCACCAGTTTCGTTATGCAGAACTCTCTGAATATTGAGACATGTATCTAAACCAATCAAATCTGCTAATGTCAATGGACCCATTGGATGTGACATTCCTAATTTAAAAGTTAGATCGATATCCGCTGGAGTCGCGATGCCCTATTTACAGTAAAATTCAAATTCAGTCTTAGTCATTCAGAAAACATGGTAAATATTGGGGCAAACGACCAGATAATACCTTTTCTAGTACCATTATAGCTTCATTGATCATTGGCATGAGAATAGCATTCGCTATAAATCCAGGTGAATCGGATGATGTCGTTACCTCTGTCACAAATCGAGCTTTAGTATATTGTCATATAGTCTGTTACGTTTCTTCTTGAACAACACACCTTTCTTACAGGCTTTACCGAAGGCTTTGGCTCTATCAATAGTAGATTGAGAGGTCTGTAAAGCGGGTATGATTTCGACTAATTTCCTGTTATCCCGAAGATAAGGTTAAGAGCTTGCTCGATACAACGATGAATCCTAGATAACTTACATCTGTGGAACAGGATTGAAGTAGTGTATTCTAATTAAGATTTAGGCTTATTAGTCTCTTCAATGTGAAAGAGATTTGGTGAAAACGCGAAAATACCTACCCAATAACCCGCTCAGAACTCCTTTTACCTTCCTCTTTACTCAATGAGGATACAGCAGAAGCGGCCAATTTCGTTATACTTATACTACTTGTATTACTACCCAAGATTGTTGACTCGGGTAGTAGCTGACCTAGTCTCTTGAACAAGCCTAATTTCAATTCAGGTATTTCTGGTATAGCCTATCGAATTTCTCAACATCAGCATGAAAAGTCATGTTGTATATACCGACTTGAAACAACCTTTATACAGAGAGGGAGCTCACCTCAATGATTAAATCTGTATCGTCCTTCAGTGCTGCCCCTTGACCATTCTCTCCTGTACCATCACCTTGAAGTGTTTGAAACTTTGATAATGCTTCATCTGCTTCTGTTTGAGTTAATCTAGATTTGGCAATGTCCCTTGAAATCAATGATTTGTATTTTTCCAATGCTGAAGATAAGACTCTTTCAGATGGATCATGTATTGTTATTGGTATTTTAGCATGTACGACTGATACATAGCTATGAAGTATCAGAATTTAGCATATCGAACTATGATCAGATGCTAAGCTTTACCATCTCCCTTGTTCCACTCACGCAATACCTAATCCCATCTGACCTGCTCCTATGATAGCTGCTTTGCGGATTGGTTGTAACACAGTCATGATGAGTATATATGACCTTGATTACTGAATGCTATTATAAGTATCATGTGGGGGTGATAACATGATAACATAGATGTGCATGATGTAGCTACCTTATTCGAGTCTACATAGATACATATATACATATCAACAAGTCCAAGCTCTGAATAGAATTGTGCACATGAACATAGCATACAGTACAAACAAAGTGGATGATGAACCGGTGATCAATTCATCTTGTTTTAACCGGATCATGATCTGTCTGTAATGTGGGTTAAAGGGGTATTACGTATTCCCCCATATATAAAAAAGTCTGGAACGCGTATGATGGATCAAGTTGACCCTAAAACTATACTAGAAACTGGAAATAACGCGCCTTCTAATCTACTACCCACCCTCATCCCGTATTTTGATCGACTACGAGATGAGATCCTAACACCGCATCCTGTACCACATTCTCGTAATTAACGATGAAAACCATCTACTACTGGTCTTTGCAGTGTCAACCTAGCCTCGCAGAGAAACATGATAGATGTCAAGTAATGCAAAACTCATCCGCAGTACTTCAGATCGTTATTGAACTGCACAAACTAGACTAAAACTTATATCAAAGGAGGTTGTTAACCTGAAATTCCTGTTTATCACTCAACTTTCCTGTGTAAGGTAGAACGTCATCATTCGCTTCTTTTTTTCGCATATCAAGGTCATTCACATTTCTCATTCCGCTCGTTCACGACGCTCTGTATTTAGCATATTGAATTATACATACCAGTTTCATTCAAGTATATCCGAGACATACATATACAACCATTCGAAGATAGAACGAGATTACTCACGAAGATCACGAAAATATACGAGCATACCAGAAAAATAGTCGACAGTTGTATTTAGTTGTGATAATCAAAACAAACACAGACATAACATCGAAAACACACCAAAATACCTTCCGAACATACGTAGTATCGATCAACATCAAGAAGCAAAATCCTGTGTGAATCGCGCAGTTGCAGTAAATATTCAACAAGTGAATAAGGATAAACGAAATTATAGACGTGTCGTAGAACCACTTTTTTGGAGTAAGAGAGCAGTTTAATCAATACCAATAATACACCTAAATCCATTTATCTAGAAATTCGATATACAAATAAGAGATAATTGGACAGTCTTGCAGAGCAGCAGATTCGTTTGAAGATGTCATCTTCTTCAGCAAGTTCCGCGGCTGTATCAGCATCTGCATCAACACATGGATTAGTTGATCAAAATTCAAATCCAACATTTAAAATAGTTGGTATTTGTTTAGCTGTTGGATCAGGATTATTAATTGGTTCAAGTTTTGTGATAAAGAAAAAAGGATTAATAGAATCAACTAAAAAATATGGGAATATTGCTGGTGAAGGTCATGGTTATTTGAAATCTTGGTTATGGTGGACTGGAATGATTACTATGATTTTGGGTGAAATATGTAATTTCGTTGCTTAGTGAGTGTTTCCTACGTCATTCAATATCGATAAGCCGAGGAAGAAGTAGGATAGAATGCGAGAGGAAAAAAGCAAGAGCGAAAATTGAGAGAGGTGGCCTATAATACACGGAGGTTTATCTTAGCTAATATTGTAATACCTCCATGGTAGTGCATTTACAGAAGCTATTTTAGTCACGCCGATGGGAGCTTTGTCTGTAGTAGTAGCAGCGATATTATCGCACTTCCTGCTGAAAGAAAAGTTGACTTTCTTTGTAAGTTGTTGATACAGCGGTGCTTCTTTTCTCGTCTCGCATTTCAAATATACACTCTTTCTTTGTTTCAAGCCGAGGGATGCCTTTTCTGTGGTAATGCTAATTTGTTTCTTCTCATACATCTCGTACGACATATAGGGTTGGATAGGATGTACATTATGTATAATGGGAGCGGTTATATTAGCATTGAATGCACCTGAAGAACAATCAGTTACGACTATAAACGAATTCAAAAAATTGTTTCTATCTGTTGGTTTCTTAGTTTGGTCAGGATTATTAATTGCCGGTAGTTTAGTTATGATATTCTTTGTTGCACCTAAATGGGGTAAAAAATCAATGTTACCTTATATAAGTATATGTAGTTTAATTGGTGGTATTAGTGTTAGTTGTACACAAGGTTTAGGTGCAAGTATCGTTACTAGTATACAGGGGTGAGTTGTAAACCATAACATGTCACCTTCTTCCGCTTAATTAAGCTAATATCCCTTATCAATACAGTAACAATCAAGTCAAGAATTGGTTCTTCTGGTTCTTATTTGTATTCGTCGTAATCACATTATTAACTGAGTAAGTCATTTTGGGTTTGCAGGAAACAATCCCTATCAGCTGACATTATACTACAACTATAGAATCAATTACCTAAATAAAGCCTTAGAGTTGTTCAAGTAAGTATCAATTTCAGACTATCTACATTAGCACCAACTAACATTGAATTTCTCCTTATAGCACTTCAATGGTAGTACCTGTATATTTCTGTTTTTTCTCATCAGCAACACTCATCACATCATTTATATTATATCAAGGATTGAAAGCAAGTGCAGTAACATTAATTACAATGGTATTAGGTTTTTTAGTTACATGTTTAGGTATAACATTATTACAATTATCTAAAGTTGATCCTGAAGCTTTAGATTCGAAGTTAGATAGAAAATCAACCATTTTGATGAAAGCTGCATCACATCAAACTGAAGATGCGGAAAAAGGTCAAGTTACTTCAATGGAAGATCCAGGTATGGATGCTTTAAGAGGTGGATTTGGTGCTGTAGGTTCAATTATTAGAGCAAGATCTGTATCAAGAAGAATGTCGAATGCTTCTTCATCTGGAATGGGAATGGGAATGGGTCGTTCAACTTCAATGTTTAGCTCTAAAAATGGTGGTGTCGGTGGTGGTTTATATGGTCATAATAGCAGTGGTAATCTAAGTACGCATGGTTTAGGTCAACTAGAAAGATTTCAATGTAAGTCTTCTCTACCTACCCTTGCTTTCCCTTTTATGGATTAATTAACCCCGCTACAGATAAAATATAACGATATGACTAACACTGTGTATTGCCCCTTCAGTATCCGACAATCCAATGCCAGTAGATGCGATGGATCAGATATCTTTACATTCAGCTAAATCACCTTCAGCGTTGTCACCACACGGTTTCCCAAATTCAGGTCATGGATATTTCCCTTCTCCACAACGATCAAAATCTCAGTTGAAGGTAAGTTCCTTGCATTCTCTAGGCTGATCAGTGAAGTAAAGCTGGAAACTAACATAAACATAATACATTGACAGTTTGAAGAAGCGGATGTAGTTCACCAATATCATTATGGTACACAGCCTGATGATGCCGCAGTGCATACATATAGACCCCACCAACACCCACCACCTTCACCATCTGCCGACACAAATAGGGGATTCCCAATGATGGGAGGTAGAAGACCTTCAGGTGGACCTGTATATCCGGTAATGGAGGAGGATGAAGATCCATACGGAGAAAAGGAGAAAGGATCATCTTCTTCCACCAGAGTTCAAACGAATCCTGTGATAGTAAGAGATCAAGCATATACGGAAGAACCTAGACATCTACATTCAAATTATTCAGATCCATATAGTGAACTATTAGCTTTACCTCCTCCACATCAAGATAATTCAGGTGGTGGTGGTAAATTGAATTCAGGACATAGAGGATTTAGTGGATTATTTCATTTTCCTTCTGGACCTGATTTATCTTTGAGTGGCAATAATCAAAATCATGAAAATAAAAGATCAAAATCTAAAGATAGATCAGAAGAAAACCAAAAAGAGAAGAAATTCCCTCAGACGAAGTTAAGTAAACAGAATAAAAATGATAGTATAGATAAGCAAGAAAGAACTGCATTAGTCGATCATCAGGCTTACGATGATGATGGGGATTCTTTTATCAATCAAAGTGATGATGATGATGATGCGACATATGAGGATGATGGCAAAACAACTGAAGGTGGACATGATCAACATCAAGTTGAATTTGGTGTAGGACATAGAATCAATTTATCAAGAGAACAATCTCCAATACCTACTACACCTACACCTATGACTGCCACAACAGCAACTACGTTTGGTACAAATTCAAGTGATCGAACAAGTGATTACGATTCTTCTTCCCTCACTGTCAGACCAACTGCATATACCTCTGCTGCAAATAACGGGAATGGAAATGGGAATGGAACTGGAAATGGAATAAAAGGGTTAATGGGTCCAAGAGCACCCAAATCAAAAAATGATTCACCTGGATTTGCTGGACCGAGATATGGTTCATAATTGATAGAGTAACTTCAGTTCAATTATGTACATACACCATCGGATACTATATCTCCACCTTTGAGTTTGATTTTGGGTATTGGAATGGACGGACATTTCTGATATATATAAGAACGTCATATACATATACATAAACGAAGCCATATATATAGTTGTATTGTACCAGTAATGTGATTGTTTGATGCTTCTCAACAAGGCAAATGATAAAAAGGTACAACTACCAATTCCACGCAGGATGATTTGTTGATTCCAACCCCCCTATGCAAGCATAACAAAGAGAGAAATATCTCATGCTCGCTTTCTTTGACTTGTTGTGCACAGACAGCGGTTACAACAACAACAATGGGGAACCAAGGTGATCTACAGTACGCCACATTAGCTTATTGTGTGTTAAAACACCGATTAATTCCGTTACTTGCGGCTAGCTCCGCGTGATTGAGCTGTCATCGTTTCAAGTGCCACCTTGAGCTTGATTGTTATAAACCCCCTTTACTCGCCATCACATTCACTCCTGCCGACATCGCTGACCTGTTAGACCGATAGTGTTGCATCTAGTCAAATCAGCTTAATTGTCTAATAATATACACTCAAGACAATAAGACCTATCTTGAAACAATCATTAATCATATCTTAGATTGTCCTCTTCTTACAGCCAAAAAATCAACAACATATACATAAATAGATAGTCATTGGTCACCTTTCGCTTGCTCAGCGCGATATTAGAGCAACAAGTAGTATCCTTTCGTTTCATTGATCGGGATAACAAGACAAATTCCAATCACACTTATACATTATACAAATTTGTATTGACAAGATCGTCAATGATAGATCTGGTCAATAATACCAATTCAGAACCTCCTCCTCTACTTCATCTTTCATCATTTGTATATCCTCAACAACCAAAGAAAGGAGTATCATTAAATATAAATCAACGGAATAATATCAGTGAGTCTGATAATACCGCTCTTACACTCAACTTTTAGGGCCGAACTACCTTTCGGTCTATCTTCTATACAATCCAATCCTTTACTTTCATAAGTTATCTTTTGATCTATGTCTCTTGTCTAGCATTCGTTCTATCACAATATTATTCTCGAATACCCACTAAATAAACCCTTGTGTCATCTTACTAGTAAATTACAATATACAACCCAACCTGGATGTTTTATCCACATCAGCAAACATCACATGCCTCTACAGGCGGAGGATCAAAACATCACGACAGTAATGGAGATTCTGTAGGAAATAGATTAGGTTCTGGCGGTGGAGGAGGAGGAGGAGGTTGGCAAAGACACCCTTCACATCCGTCATTTACACCCGGTGGTATGCCATTACCTTCACCTGGAGGATATCCATCCTTAGGTGGTGGTGGAGGTGGTGGAGGAGCAGGTGGACATGGAGTAGGACATCATCAACAACAACAGCAACATTCAAATCATGTTCAATTACATGGTGGACATAATCAACATCATCCAACTTTTGGTGGAAATTCTCATATAGGTGGTGGGTTGGGTGGAGGACTAGGTGGACCAGGTCAACCTTCAGGTCATGGTCCATCTGGATATGGTGGAATGAGCTTGTTCGGTAATTCAAATCAAAATAATCAGCAAAATAGCCCACCAAGAGGAAATGAACCTTCAATGCCTTTAACAGCTTTCTGGCAACACCAATTGCTAAGGGCAGAGGTAAGCTATCACTTGATCAATATCCACAAACATCAGCTGATTTTGCGATTTCTATAGGCATCCCGGCTTTCATCTTCTCCACATCATAGAGCTAGAGCAGCTGCTATATCGTCTCGAGCTACAAACAAACCATCCGCAGTAACCATAACCGACCCAAACAACCGTCCAGCATCATCTCAATCTAACGCCTTGAATGGTATTCATCGAAAACAAACCTCACTTTCAGTCACACGAGCCGATTCGGATAGAGGTGTAACTCCCCCACCTCCCCCATCAGATCCTTCTTCTACACCTGGTCCTGAACATGCTGACCCAGCAACTCCCGCCCAACCACCTGCACCAACGGAAGAAGATAAAGGTTCAGAGCCTTGGACAGGTTTAGATTTAGGTGGTATACGTCTAAAAACACTATCAACAGCTTTATTCTCCTTTGATCACATCACATCCTTATACGTCAATCACAACGCCCTTACATCCATACCCTCCGCCATATCTAATTTACGCCAACTCACCTTACTTGATGCAACAGGCAACGAGCTCACCTCTATACCGCCTGAAATCGGTGTCTTATGCAAATTGAAGGATTTGTTATTATTTGACAATCACCTAACGACGTTGCCATATGAATTAGGAACCCTTTATCAATTAGAGACATTAGGTGTAGAAGGTAATCCATTAGATGATAGGTTGAAGAAACTTATAGCGGATCAAGGGACAAGTGGAATAATACATCATATGAGGGATAATTGTTCATATGATACAGAACCACCTGAGAGACACTGGATAGAAATTGAACCGGATGTATCATCACCTTCATCTGGTAAACAAGAATCATTCACAGTCTTAACATACAACATCCTATGTCATTCTTTCGCCCCTGGAACAACTTATTCTTATACACCTAGTTGGGCATTAGATTGGGAATATCGAAAGATTGCTTTATTGAATGAAATTGCTCAAGCTTCAGCAGATATCGTTTGTCTCCAAGAAATAGACTGTGAGCAGTTCGCAGAATTCTTTCTGCCAGAATTGAAGAGACACGGTTATGAAGGTCAACATTATCCTCGATCTAGAGCTAGAACCATGTCTTCAGATGAACAAAAAGCTGTGGACGGCTGCGCTACTTTCTGGAAGAGTGATAGGTAAGTAGTCTGATAAAGCATATCAAGGCTTAGCTAATTCTGTTTCTATCTAGGTTCCAATTAATCGAAGCTCAAGTAGTGGAATTTAACCAGTTGGCAATCAGTAAAACAGATATGCGTACGGAAGACATGTTCAATCGAGTCATGTCTCGTGATAATATAGCCGTGGTTGCAGCATTAGAATTTAAAGCATCTGGAGCAAGATTATTAGTTGCAAATTCACATATTTATTGGGATCATCGATATAGAGATGTGAAATTAGTCCAAATTGGAATGTTAATGGAAGAATTAGAAAAAATAGTTGAAAATTTTTCAAAATTACCTGCAAAATTATCCAGTAATACAGATAAAGAATATAATTTAGGTAGAGGACCACCAAAATATGATAAATTTGAAAAAGGTAGAGATATACCTTTAATCATGTGTGTAGATTTAAATTCATTAAGTGGTTCAGCTGTATATGATTTCTTATCAAATGGTGAAATCCCAGGAAATCATGAAGATTTTATGGATCATTTATATGGTACATATACAAATAAAGGTTTAAAACATAAATTAAATTTAAAATCTTCATGCTCATCTTTTGGTGAAATGAAAATGACAAATTTTACACCAACATTTGATGCTGCAATAGATTATATTTTCTATACACATAAAACGATGAAAGTTACTTCAGTTTTAGGTGATGTAGATAGAGATTATTTAGATAAATGTGTTGGTTTCCCAAATAATCATTTCCCATCAGAGTGAGTATTGATTTTTACCTATTTGCCTTTATATTCGTAACAAGCCCAACTGACCTTCTTATCATTGTCATCTTTTTTAGTCATATTCCTGTATTCGCTCAATTCAGATTAAAAGGTCAATCTGATGATAGATTGAATGGTTCATATAATCATTAGAAAATTTTTCTTGTCCGGCGAACATACCTATCTTCTTGCCCACGAACACCTTGATAAATCCCATCGCTTATAGTGATAAACTCAATCGTATATATATATATATCCTTCAAAAAAACCCATACCAACCTTTTCTCGTATAAATCTATACATCTAATGTTTCTTTTTTCAATTCAATAACAAATCATATCATGTATCATTAGAATTCTTCAACAAAATATGATATGATACAATTCTCAATAATGTACGAATATATAAAGATCTTTTAGTTTTTAGTGATACAGTAGTTTAGTAGTCATTAGATAGTTGAAATCATTGAACAAGGGGATGTATAGCTAATGCAAATTTCACAACTTAATCCATAAATATATGTATATATATATTGGTATCTGAGTAGCGTCAACCAGAAAGGAAGAAAGCAAGATAAATTGATGAGTGAGACCGCATTACTAAAAATGCAAGCAAGATTCGTTACTATCGTCATCTACAATATTGCAAATACCATCATATGACATCTATTCGTGAAGTATAAACAAGTACTGCTATATCACGACTGCAAGATGCAGCTACATACATTGTTCACATAGTTAACATGCTTGTTTGGTTCCAACGATTAAGGTTCCGGAATAGGTAAAATCTATTAAGAATGTTAAGTTAAGATAACATGTATACGCGTGGAATGAGATAAAAATCAAGCCACCATTCAGTTCGACATCCGACATGTGGATTATCAATTCCAGCTATGAACTTCTGAACTTTCATCCTGTTGTCTGGAATCGTTGTTAACGAAACACGAGTGATTCTAGTTAGTATTCTCGAACAACAAGTCATCTCTACGTTTTTACCAGTATTATTAATCTTACTCAAAGATAGACCAATAAACCCAAAAATTAAAAGCAAGATTCAAGGGTAAAAAGCTAAGTGGTGAACAAAATCACACGCGACCTTGAGAATTGGTTGTTGTTGTTGTTTCGAATTAAAAGGACATTTCTGGATTACCTTAGTGTTATTAAAGGATTCTCAACAAGTCAAAACTCAATCAGCTTGAATAGTATTGTTTTTAACTTATCTCGAAAACAAACGAACAAATGCTATAATCAGCTTCGGCATCGTAAGCAGACTAAAATTGGTACTCTTTCTGCCTGAAACTTCAAAGTCTGTTCATTACTCTTTATTCAGCTAGAATCAGCGGAACACATATATCAGTAGTATTTTGCGGATCAAAAACCATAACCATATGTCCATATGAATATCGTCATCAACATTTCTACCTGGAAGCAGACGTTAAAGTAAAAGAAATTAGACAATGATGGTATCCACCATGATACCTCCTTCAGTAAAACCAAATGCAATTAGAAGACCATCTTTTCCACCCCCAATAAATCCAAATTCACCTTCAATCGACTCTCAGATAGCATTTTCACCAAATCCACTACATAATCCACAATTATCACATGTTTTAGTACCTGAAAGCCCATTAATTGATTTAACTATGTCAAGTCCTGATCATAGAGGTTTACAAGTTGAAACTGCTAGTATAACTTCTTCAACTACGGGAAATGGGATTACATCTGGACAATATCATGGTTCTTCTAGTTTGGGTGAAAGTTCAAGAAGAGGTCTACATAGGTATGTTGTTTTTCCTGTACTTTGAATAACGTTATCATCTTTACATTGACTCAAGAATCAGCAATTCCTTTAATCAATACAACTTATATAGAAGCTGACTTGGATATGATTGACGACTACAAACAGATCAGGATCGTATAAACGTGTACCGGAACCAAGATTCTTAGCTGATCCTTCACCAGCAAATATATTACCTTTATTGGACGCCCAGAAATCAAAATCAAATAACAATGATGATGATGGTGATATCGGTAGAGAACTTAGACTCGGTTTGATATTGAGAAGATCAATCAAATGGGCTGTGGAAAGATGTGACACTGATTTAATTGGTTGGCTGGTCGGCTTGGAGGGAAAATGGGTAAGTGATTTTATTCATAAACAAAGAATATCCCATGTCAGCCAACAATAGAAAACTCGGATGATCATATGAGCTGACGTCAGGTTTTTAGGCTGATATACTAGATACGCAAGCTCAACAGCTAGAAGATGAAGAGGGGTGGGGCTTGGTAGGAATGGCTGTACAGGCTTCTTGCGGTAGACAGGACAAAGAAGAAAGCGTCAGAGTTATTGTAGGTAGATGGGGCTTGGAAGTAGGTCAACGTGGAGGAAAAGATAGAAGTGAGTATATAATTGTCATTGTGCTTGTGCTTCTTCCCCTTCACTACTTGCTCCAAAAGCTGATCATATCATAATCTTTCTCTTAGCCGGTTGGACCCCTTTACATCTCGCAGCACTTATATCTACTCCACCTTTAATATCATTTCTTCTTTCTCGTGGAAGTTCACCACATGCTTTGACTAATAGGGGACTTACTCCATTAGATCTAGTTGTAGGATTACCAGATAAAGAGGATGTTGCATTATTTTTAGAACATGCAACATGTTATGGAGGAGAATCTTCTACAACACCACAAACAGCTACAACATTAATACCACATTTTCCACCTGCACGTCAATCAATGTTAGAAAGAAGACGTAGACAAGCAACAGTAAAAATGGAAGCTATTGAACGTGAAGAAAGGAGATATCAGATCGAATTAGAAAGAGAAACTTGGTTAAGAGAAAGAGCAAGAATGGTTGATGTTGATCCTGAATTACTGATTAAACCGCTACCTACTAAAGCTGAAATTAAAGCTGAATCGGATGATCGTGATAGCGGTTTAGGTTGGATGGGTTATGAGATAGATCTAGAAGCTGAAAGACAGAATGATGATGAGAGTGATAATGGTTTCGAAGAAGACGATTTTGATGTGAGTCATGTAAGATATTAGAAAGATATCTAGGCTGATAAAATCAATTTTGGTAATAGATTTCTCAACTGGACCTCAACTCTAATATGCTTGTTTTCTCATTGACTCACTTACCAGCAATCTTCGATATACTTATAACGGATTACCAGCCAGTCTGTCAACCTTTGCAGAAACGATCATTACCTGCCAATGCCCTATATCTTTATGCTAGATTTGCTCTGTATAAATGCGATGAGACTTGGTTAGAAGATCTGATTGACGGCATAGTGGATAGAATAGAAGACGGCGTGCGTGTGAGTAGATTCATCCTATATATCGCTGCAATACCTAATGTACGTTTTCGTAAGAACAATGTCGACAACCTCGCCTATCTAGCATTTTGGGCATATAACACAGCTGTGCTATTACACCTCATACGTGCCGATCCTCCTCTACGTATTGCATGTGAAGAATTGGACGTACTGGGAATGATGGAAGAACTGATCAATGCTATACACGGTGAGCCAACAATTGTGGATGTCGGAGCAATCTAGCTGACCCGAATGTCAGTCTTCGTTATACGTATCGCCGAACAACGCATCGATATATACCTCGACGCTGCTATTCTAGACTATGAGACGCTGGAAGATTTCAATGATATCCGCTTCGAAGGTGAATGGTCGATATTCAGATCGTTTGCACCGAAGAAGAAGCGGGAAACTCCTCGGGCAGCATCCATTTTCGCTTCCTCGCCTGGTGATTCCCCAGCTTCTTCTTCGGTATATGGTACACCTCAACGTACACCAAATA
The DNA here is from genome assembly GCF_036810415.1 of Kwoniella dendrophila CBS 6074. NCBI lineage: Eukaryota > Fungi > Basidiomycota > Tremellomycetes > Tremellales > Cryptococcaceae > Kwoniella > Kwoniella dendrophila. The sequence goes on from NC_089484.1 coordinate 1,262,738, forward strand.
GACATCAGTCAATGAGTGACCTTCGCCTAGGAGTCGGTACACCTAGATCAATATCCCATGAATCCAATATTAGTGGAACTTCGGCTCAATCTCACACTCCGACGGTAGAGATAGAAATCAATCCTTCTCGAATAACAGATATTCTATCTGGTGTGCTCTTAATTCTTCAGCTTTACGAGGTTAATCCCGCTATCGTTGTACAAGCATTTTCGCAAGTATATTTTTGGATTTCGTGCGAATTGTTCAACAGAATTTTGGCTCAGAAGAAATACCTTTGTCGTACCAAAGCTTTACAGATCAAGATGAATATATCTGTATTAGATGACTGGGTAAGAGCGAATGGTCTACCCGCCCAAACAGCTACAAAACATTTAGAACCTGTTAGTCAATTACTACAATGGCTACAATGTTTATCACAAATCAAGGAGTTCGATACGTTGATAGGTACTTTACAAAATATGAAAGCTGTTAATCCTTTACAAATGAGGAGAGCAGTCAAAGATTATAAATATGAAGTCAATGAAGGTAAAATGAATGAAGAATGTGGACAGTATCTAGTTCAATTACAGAAAGATTGGGAGAAAAGAAGGGTTCAATATAGTGTTCAAGAAGCTGAAAGAAGAAGATCACTTGGATCACTTTCTTCTGATAATAGTAGTCATGGGCATGGTGAACCTCCGTTATCATCTAATATATCTTTACAAGGTGCTGTAGATGATTCAACACCTATAGATGCTTTATTTGATGGTACAGTGGCTTTAGGCGAATTCATTCCACAATCGGCACCCGAATGTCTTGGTGAATTGTTAGATAGTAGATTCATGTTACCTTTTCTTCTACCCAACGATAATTCATATTTAATCGCTTCTCCACCGAAAGATGCAGCTTACAGAAACCTCTTACCTGCATCTCCCTTCATATCAGATGGTTCAAAACAATCGACAATATTATCAAGACCACCTTCAAGAGCAAGTTTTTCATCTTCTAGACCAATGGGATATACACTACCTAAACAAAATAGATTAAGAGAATTACCAATGAATTTCTTTAGTTGGTTAAAAGAAAAAGAAACAAATCAAAGGTTAAATAGGGATGCATGGGAATTCAAACAAAAAAGATTAGTTCCTTCAACTATAGATAACGCGTTAGATGGCGAATATGATAATTATTTACCACCAAGAAGAATCGAAAGGAATCATAGTTATAGAGATAATAGGGACAAAGAAAAATCACCTACTCCGACACCTACAAGACCAGTTGTATCTGATGTAGATACGATTAAAGCAAACAGGTTAAAAAACCACGGAGGTTTATTACCTTCTTTAACTGAAAATGCCGATCAAGATAAAACTCTTATCAATGGATTACCTAATTTCTCTCATTCTCATCCAAATGAATTTGGTATCAAACAAGAAGGATTACCAACTCCAAGTAAAGGGTTAAGAAGTTCAAAATCGATTGAACAATTAAGAGAATCATCAAAATCTCTTATGACGAATTCTACAGATACAAAGGAAACTTTATCGAATACACACAAACGAACGGAATCATTTGAATTGAAATTAAGAATGCAACAAAGAAATTCATCTTATTCTTATCCTTCTTCACCTTCAACCATAATGTCACCTACATTAGAACAACATGCCTCATTATTGAAATCACCTACATTATCGCAGTTCTCAAATAATTCAAATGATGGTACAGGAAATGGGAGTGGTGGTTCAGGAGGAAAGAAAAAATGGTGGAAATTAGGTAAAAAATTAAGTTCAATTAATCTCAAAGATGAATTTAATGAATTTAAAGATTCATTTAGTGATAGAGATAGTATCAATAGTAGAAGAAAATTAAGAGAAGGTAGTGAAGATACAATTTCACCTAATCCTGGAAATGGTTGGTACGATTTACAAGAATATCAAAATAAACATAATAATCACCATGAAGAAGATGATGTGTATGGACAAGAGGATATGAAAACTCCAATTAGATCTCCTGGATCAAGTGATAAGAAAGGATTCTGGAGTTAGAAATCGACATGAGTAGGATAGTGGTTACGTTTCACGATAATCATAAAGATAGACTTCGGTTCTTGGATATTCACTAAATGAGACATTACGGACGATTCCATTTACAGTCCTTCTTTATTTGTTGTATAATGCATTTTAATTCAATCGCATGTAATCTATACCCTCAATCTAAGCATCTAGAACACTTTCCGAGCATATTCACAATGCAAACAAACCCTCTAATATTGATCTTCAAAACGTTGATTTCATCACAAGTCATTTTCAATCATTAAATTATGTACAGTACTCGTACAACATATCGTGTAAATTACAAATTCTTCTTTCATCGGTTTCTTCAAATTGATTCAGCCTGTGCAATATACTAAAATGACTAAAATCTACCTTCTATTTCTTTTTTCTTCTTTCTTTCTAATTTGGATACTCTATCTTCTAAATATTGTAATTGATAATGTAAATCAATAAATAAGTCTGATGTTGTTGAAGTCTATCAAAAGGTAAAGGTAAAAAGCAAAATAATCGTAATCAAGTTAACACTAATTCTGATGTCTGGACTAGAACGATATTCTACACAGATTTTCTGTTTTGTATAGATATATATATATATAGATATATATATACCACTTACATATTCATTATACCTATTCAACAAATTTTCAATATCTTTTTTCACTTTTGATAATTCATTTGAACGTATTTGAGTCTGCTTAATTGAATTTATTAAATTTGGTTTTAATGGTAATAGTTCTTTAATAAAGGATAAAGAGATCGAGTATTGATGTATCATAGTATCAGCTAAATGATCTCCACCAATTTCATCTATATGTTTATGTTTGCTTACCCTCTAAATTACCACTACCTTGAACTTGTTTTTTCTTCAATAAATCAATTTCTCTTAAATCTCTTTCAGAATTTCTTAAATCATGAAAAGATTCTAAAATCATTGTTAATTTGACTTTATCAGGTAATAAATCTGATTCTCTTATAGTCATTCTTTCATTTTTATCATTTTTATTACTAGAGGATTGAGACGCTGGTTGTTGCTGATTATCGTTTATTATTGAATTAGTCGAATTTATTAAAGGGAAATATTGGTCATCTATATTCGAGTATTGATGTTTCAAACTTGAATAGTCAGTTTCCGTTACTTTGTATGGTAATTGAAGGATAGATGAATAGTTTCTTCAATTATTATTCCCCCTCACAGATATGCTAAATCCACACTTGATGTAGACAAGTGACCAAGAGATGAATAGATAAAACCAAAACTCACATCCTTCAATCAACCTTTTTATCCCCTCACTTTCACTTGATAGTCTATCAAATATCTCTGCAGATTCTCTAACTTGTCTTATTATTGATTTTGATGATTCACCTCTCTTGATTAGCTGATCATTATTAGCATCTAGTAAGAAATTTGGCACACCATATATTTGGGATTCGAGGGTTCTTAGTCGGATGTCCAAAGGTAAGAGAGGTGATTGTGACGAAGTCATTCTGTGTGTTCGGGTTTGTTTGCGAGAATCAAAGTTTCAATAAGTTATTGTGGACTCTAGAGAGGATACAAGATTGATTGATATACGATATATGTTTATAGAGAATTGTGCACGGCTATGACTTTCTGATTCTAATTAGTACACCTCTTCAACGCGACGAACGCGCTTGCGGATTGCAACATTATATAAGATAGCTCTAAGGCGAGGGCACAATCAAAAATTCGATGTCTCAGTCGTATAGGTGGTCAGTACGTTACATTGTGGTGAAACTACAATTCTGTGGAGACAGCTGTTCGAGTCAGCTCTGGGACATTCCTTTTTGATTACCATCCCGAATAAACTTAGAACCGGTTGCGGTTGCGGATAGTCAATGTCTGGTAGCTCCAAACAAAAGTATACAGGACTTTTTGCCACCTGTGATTGCGCCATTTTGACTGTAGACTGACTGTATCACCTATTCTATTGAGATAACGAGGATATCTTACGCAAGTCTACATCTTATGCTTCTTTCCTTTATCTTAACACTTGACAACAATACACATATCGATCATATTTCATCAGCATCATCAGATTCTACTAGCTATCGATCCATCGACCTTTGCTATAATAATCACCTTTTTCTGCAGTATAGTTACCAACGCCTCGACTCGCCGATAGACCGATCAGGCAAACCAAATAGATAAACTCTTTGACTTCACCCTTTCCATAGTAGACGCTTATTAGCAACCCCCTATTTGGCAAGACGCCCGACTTGATACAAGATTATATAGCCTACCATGAGTCTACCAACAAGAAGTATTAATATCAATCGGAATCTTCGCCCCGCGTAAGTGATAATCCAATACCTCTTATCTTGCTTGGTTGTCTCGTATTTTAACTGAATTGATATCTCGTGTCATAGCGGCGCTTTGGGAAACGCTGGTACAGGGGCTACAACAACATCACCTTCAACCTCTCCCTTACTTTTCTCATCTGACTATCATCATCATGATATAGATAATCCTTATAGTCCACCTTTAGCTATAGCTAGAGCAGGTGGTCAAGGTGGTCAAATTTATGTCTATTCTGAAGATAACAATAATAGTTGGGGAGAAAATCAATCTTACGCTTCTTTCGCTGGCGGTGGCCGGCAGTGGCGGTGAAGAAGGCAGGAGGAGAACACAAACTGTGAGTGTATATATGCTGGAGCAACCTTTTGTTGGCAGCTGCGTGATGATCTGTCCAATCAGCTAATTGACTTTTCGTCTATTCATCAGGACTTGAACGTCAGCGAGTCGTCAGAGAATACGAGAGAATCTTTGATGTCCTACCTGCATGATCCTATCTCTCAATCGTCATTATCCCCATCGTCCTCAATTTCATCATCTCCTCAGACTCGATCCAACATACCGATAAATCCTTTTACTCCACCTTCTTCATTCACTCAATCAGTTGATATACCTCAGCAGAATACATCAACAACGCATCATCAGCAGAATAATCTTTCATATTCACTCCCACTTACACCTATATCGGCATCATCAATGAGTGATAATGATTCCTCCTCTTCTCCAACTCAGCCCGCCAAGCCTACCACGATTACAGTTCAAGCTAAGAAATTGACAAATAAAACTGTTTTACCTACAAAACAAGAGAGACAAATCATATCGTTAATTGCGTCGATCTTTCCAAAACATTTTCAGAGTATATCAAATCTATCGACTACCTTGGAAATTGTTACACCACCTTCGAATGTCTTGAAAGGATTTATACTCGATCATCATGTCAATAGAACAGTTTTTATTCATCTATTACCACCTTCAGCATCAACAAATCGATTTCAAGAAAGACCAGAAAAGTTATCACCTAATTTCTCTCAGGTTTTAAGACCACATGATCCATTATTATCAATTTCACCTTGTTCTTTGTCTCCTACCTTATCAAACTCGATAAATTCAATCAATCATAATATATCAGATAGATATGGTTTAGATATAAGAGAATCTCTAACGGCTTTATTGGATTTGTCTTGTGATGCTTTAGAAGCAAATAACTTAATATTGATTTTAGATAGAAATGAGAATGCTCAAGATGAACAAGATCAAGAATATTTAAGGGATACATTACATTCTTTAATGTACACAGGTGGTCAAGTTTTAAAATCACCTTGTAAATCGTTACTGAATGATTGGGAATGGGATATAACAAAATGGGTTTTAGTTGGAATGGAATTATGATCACACTCATTTACTACTTCTCTTCAATCATCATTCAATTTTTTTAAGTCTTCTCTTCCATGATATTCCAATTTCTTCATTCATTTTTCAATGAAGAAATGGACTAGTCCTCAACAGGCTACTTTTTAATCCGTTTGTAATTGTAATGATTCACGCTATTTGCCCTTCGACGTTTTCTTTTTCTTCTCTTTCTGTAGATATGCTGAATCCAGTCGATCTCATATTTCATTATCCCATTTTCCCTTTTTCATTATATTTAAATTATATTTCTCCGTTGTATATTAGATGACTTAATCTTGGTGAACATTGATGTATTCACTCCTTATATGAATTAAATGATAATTTCAGTACAAATAAATCAATTTCATATAATGTTTTCGATTCAGAATGTAGAATGCAAAGAAAATTAACATTTTGCCATCATGCGCAAGTATGCGCTAAAGCTATTTGAAATATTATTCACAGTAATGTAAAACCATATAATAATGCATTTCTGTTATTCATGTTATATATATATATAAGTGAAATTTCGTAGCTAAAATAATATAAATTTCATAAACTCTACGTTAAAAAAGGTGAGAAAACATAAATAATATTCTTATTCAATTTCACAATCACATTTACAAGTAAAAAGAGCAAAGCAAGCAGTATTTGTCCGTCGAAACTTCAACACAACTGTTGACTTATTGTCTAATACTACAAGTGATGTGGATCTAGAAAGATAAGATATATATGGGGAATAAACAGGTCATGATATAAAACGTAAAGAGTCTTTTTTGATATATATATGTGTATATGAAAATTGAGAAAACAAAGGCAGAAATTGTCCATTTTTTGTAGATAGCTTGCAAATAAATTGTATATTTGATTGATTGATAATTGATTGTATTGAATTTTTTGTTTGTTGTTTCTTTAATTTTTTGAGTTTTTCTTCCCTTCATCCACCTTGTGTGTGTTTATGTCTATTACTAAAAGTTTAGATATGCAATTAAACTAAGGTTTACTCAATTGTTCTCTTCTAAAGAAGAATGCGTAACCTATCACAATAATAATTTGACAAATCAAACATAACCAGAATTCCCAATGAACGAATGGGTTGTTAGCCCCTGTTGATGGATCCCAAATAGCTAAATTAGGGAAGACATTTCCAGGTCCAACTTTATCAGGTGCAGTTCCTCTATTAGGGGTGAAATAAAATGATATCGATTAGCTTTTACAATCCATACGAAGTCGTGGGAAAGAGATTGTTCGACTCACCTAGCAAGCATGACAATACAAGAACCCAATAATTGAGCACCGGCAAGTGTGGCACAAACATGTAATCTAGATAAAGTTTGTAATAAGATCATACCTAAACCTACACCTTGAATTGCGTCTAAAACACCTAACCATAGCCATAGACAAGTACCTATATAAGGTCCAGCTACACCACCCCAAGGTACGTAAAGACCCATTCCTGAAGTACCCCACCACATTTGACACCATCTTGGACAACCCAAACCAATGGCGAAAACGGGTAATAACCAAGAGTGAACTTTGGAGTATTCTACAAAAGCACGAAGAGTCAGTCAGGCTAATAAGACAGAAAGTAATGTGAGAGAGAACTTACTGATGAGGATACCCATGAATAAACCCCAAATACCAATGAAGAAAATGACAATCATGACTACTACAGCCCATCTAGCTACATCAGAAGCGTTCCAGAGATATTGCCAATTTCTACCGTATGGACCAGATAACCAATAATTTCTCAAGATCTCTGAGACCAAGAACCAAATGACTAATTTTCTTCTGAATAAAGTCTTGAAGAAGTTTGGTACATAAGGTGGAATTTGTCTATAATATTCTGGCATACCGAACCACATTAGGTAAGAGAATACAGCTGAAATAACTGCTAATGGCCAAGTGATGTATAAGATGATTCTTGATGGAACGTATTTTGCTGGATCAGTACCATTCAATGTATAACCCCAATACCACAAAGCTGATACCCAGATTTGTTGTAAACCTTGAACGATACAAGCTCTCGTGACCCAGACTTCCGTTGCTGCACCAGCTTCTTCACCAAAGTTAAGACCGAAGAATAAGAAACCAGCTGAAGAGGCTACAGCGTAGAACCAAGTAGCAACTCGAGTGATGGTTGTTCGTGGACCAAGGAGAGCACCGTGAAGTGATGGAAGACCAATGAGGAAGAAGGCAATAGCGAAAGTAGCCCATGGGATACTGAGACACCATACCGATGGCTTCATTCTGAATAATGTGTACCAAGCGAGAGTAGCGACAACGAAGATTGAACAAATGATGTAGAGATCGGTTTCCTTTTGAACGTTGGATCCACCAAGTAAACTCAACTGGAAGGAAGTAGCAGATAATAATTGACCAAGGGAAATGATGATTGAGTATAATGGCCATCCAGCGATTTGTCTACCCATGAAAATTTGGAGTCGAGTCATTTGAGTTTCAGGAGGTCCAGGTTCGTCGTACATTTCACCGCCATGTCCACCATAGTTGTCCATGTGATCGTCATGTCCGTGTCCAGAGTTGGAGTATGGTGCTATTGATGAATCACGACGATTATCTAAAAGTGTCAGGGAGTCAAGCCTAAACTTCATTGGAGAGATGCAGCAATGACTTACATTCAGGTCTGAATCCATCAATCATACTGGGTGCTCTGGAATTAATGAATGAATCTCGAGATGATCGTAAAGACATAGCTAAGAAGACATGTTAGCTTTATTCAGGCTGCGCGGTATCTTCCAAACTTACCAGAAATCTTTTCCTTTTTAATTTCATCGAAGAAAGCCTTTTCACTCTTGATCAAAAACTTCTCAATACATAAATCACCTTTAGAGTTATCGGCTGAGAGATCTCTTAATTTCTGTACGAAACTTTGAGCAACTTCACCATCGGAATCGGTGAAAGTGTCCATAGCTTTATTAAGTGGAGAAGCACCTTTTTCATCAACGATGGAAGAGATGGAGTCGAAAGATGATACCCGAGAGTGCATGGTGAACGGTCTGTTAGGCGAACCGGCATCCATAGATTGTCGGTTATCAAAGTAAGGATCGGGAGCGTTCTTGCCACCGGTGTTTCGAGCGAATTGTTTGTTTGCAGCAGCCAAGAAATTGTCGTATGATTGAGCAGCAGATTGATCACGACCTCCAGAAGTAGCTGAACCAACAACAGTTGTATCACCGTGATCTGAACTACCTTGAGATGAAGGTACATCTTCATCATCGTAACCACCGTAGAATTTAGGTTTACCACCTCTGGATTGTCGTTTGTCATCATAGTATAATGGTGAAGCGTTGGGATCTTCATCATAGAATGATTCAGCTGATTGTCTATTGGCGTTCTTGTCGAATCGTTTATGGTAGTTTGCACCGTTAGCACCGAGTAGACCATTGTTGTTTGATGAGGCCATAGGAAGATTAGGATCAAAGTAACCGGGATTGTCGCCGCCAGTAAGTGGTGAATGACCAGGCATTGGAGAGTTTGGAGCGGTAGAATCGGGAGTTGCTGATCTACCCCATTCTCCTCGAGCGAGCGAAGTAACAGAACCATTTTCACCTTGAGCGTAAAATCCACTTCCAGGAGCAGCATCAACTTGATCATAACCCCAAGCATTTTCACCAGCAAGTTGTCGAGAAGTTTGGATACTTCGTCTTTGGAAATCTTCCAATCGTTGACGCCATTCTACTACAGGGAAACGTTGAACAGCTGATCGAGCTCGTAAAATAGCTCTTTCTTCTTCAGTTGATTTCAAGGCGAGTTTGATTGTCTTTGTCAATTGTGAAAGCATGTGAACTGTTGCTGAAGATTCGACAGGGAACCACCAACCAGGCATAAGACCAAGACCACCAAGTCGAGCACCAACACCTAAAGCACCTTTTCTACCGAATTCGACAGCGACTAAACCGAAAGGCTCATCCCTAGATGGGATAAGAGCGAAATCGGCACCACTGAACAAGTAAGGAGGAAGTGAGGTGAATTCGGGTTTAGAGTAAACTCTGTCAGGGTACATTTCCATGAGACGAGCAAGTTTTTCAGCAGCAAATCGACCATATAGGTCAATGACGGGACCAACACAGATAAGTTGAATTTTAGGTTTTTTGTCGAGAAGAGATGGCATGACATCGGCAATGAGATCGACACCCTTTTGTTTGGACCATCGACCGACGAATACGAAGAGATCAGCGTTGGGATCTTGTTTGATACCGGCCCATTCTTGAGCTTGTCGTTTTTGTTCAGGTCGTTTGGCTTCAGCTTCGGTATCAACTTCAATCTTGTCTACGGCGAGAGGTTGTTCATCAAGAGCGGCAATATCGGTTGGATCGGGGTTAGGCAGAGAGTCGATGTTTCGTAATGTCCAAAGAGCTGGGTAACGAGCCCAAGATCGTTTACCATATTTATCAGATACACCAGCTACACCGACTGATTTTTGATGGTGAGAAATGAAACTGGCGGCGGCGTGAAGCAAGTTGAAAGTGTTACCGAATTGAACGTATTTACTACAGACTTCTTTAGGAATATTGAATGCGGCACAGACTTCCTTCATTTCGTCTTTGGTTCTAAGTGGCCATAAACCTTGGAATTCGGCGTTGTGCAATGATAAACAAGTTGGAACGATCTTTGGGAGCAAGTAAAGAGGAGCTAAAGCACCGTGGTAATCATTGATATGGTAGATATCAATAATAGGATATCTTCGCATAGTTTCGGCAATAGCTTGATTCCAGGTTGAATAGAAGATGGCAGATGATAAATCGTCCATTCGTTGAGGATAAGGATCAGCTTTGGTTTGAGCTCTAAATACAGGACTGTCGAGAATAACGTATGTGATGTTATCAAGTTGATGAGTTTCGACTTCGATAAGATATGGTTCACCGAAAATGATAACTTCGATAGGTTCAGAGTATTCTCCTTGAGGGTATTCAAGATCTTGTACTTTTGGAACAACCCAGATTAAATCAACATCAGACATAGCTTTACCCATCAGTGTGGACATGACACCAAGACCACCAATCTTGACTTTAAGTTTCCAATCGATAATTTCGTATTCGAGAGTAGCGATAAGTACTTTTCTTCTTTTGTTTTGATCTTCTGGCCATCCAATGATCTTGGTGGGACCTTTAGAACCCTTTTCGGTCGTAGCGACAATACCACCTTTCTCATTGAGTTCACCTTTCTTTTCACCATGTGCACCGACGATAGGGAAGTAAGAAGTTTCTTTGGCAGCTTTGCTTGGTTTGAGACCCCATTTGTTGACTTTGATAGAATAGAACGAATATCTGAAAGCAAGTGCGGCAGCGAAAGCGGTTATAGCTGGAATGATCAAAAGAAGGACAAAAGCAACGGTTGTTACAGTTTCTTGACCGATTGGTTCGGTGCTCCATTCACCAGTCTTATCGTTGACGTAAATGTTCCAAGCGAGATGAGGTGCTGGAGGAACTGACATGTTAAGATAATTGGCGGTTTGAGAGTTGGGTGGGAAACGATCGATAACACCATCACCGTCGACATCACCGTAGAAATAATCGTCGTAAGACCAAACGTTGAGTTGAATGTAAGAAGGCCAGGCTGCCATGATTGGCATTCGCCATGTATGGTCTTCTTGTAACTTAAAGTGAGCAGAAGCACCAAGATCGTAACCCCAGGTGTTGAAAGCACCTCTAGCGAGAATTTGAGGGTAGTATCTTTTATAGTTTTCTTTCCAGTTGGCATCGGCATGTACTTGATGATTAGATGAACCAGCCATGGCACTGTAATATTGGACAATAACGTGATCACCATCCCACCAGATGTCTTTGGCTTTGAACATCGTAGCGTTAAGAGTGGTGGTAGCTTCGTAATTTGCCCAAGGAGACCAAGACTGTCCGAAATCGGCAGAGTACCTGAACATGTCTGCACCAGGAGCCGAGTGATTCAAGGTGTAAGAGTCGCCAGAGGCAGTGAAAAGAGTAGTACTGTAATCGGCTTCTTCAGGGAATACCATTGGGTTATCGGTACCTCCAACTCGGATGAGGAAATGTGCTGTGAAGTCGGTGTTTAGGTTGTTGGCTTGGGTGGCAACGTTTCCGACAGTAATTTCGTATATACCATCTACAGCGTTTTGGATTTGACCTGTCCATCTCCATGATCCAGGAGCGACAGAAACGAGATAGGGGGTTTCTCGTTGTGCAACGTCGATGACTGCACAGTTACCCGGTGATAAACTTGGCTGAGTGGTGGATGACCCAATCACTTGTTTCAAGGATATAGCATTTTGTAAACTTTGACAATTCATTTCGGTGTCAAATTCGATAGCGATATCGATGTTGCCGCCATTGGTAGAAGGTACTCGGTAATCGTGACCAGGTGAGAACTTGGTTATTGAAGGAGGTTGTTGTTTCCATTGATCAAGAGGTACTAACGCTTTATATTCGAATGGTTGGAGAGTAATCTTATTCAAACAACCTCGCCATGGAGCTTGATCGTTGGCGTAGAAAGGATCACGGGAATCATCGAGATGGTATTCTTCATATGGGTAGAGCAAGTTTCGGACGGTGTTTCCGGATTGATAAGGCGATGAAATCCAATCGGTACTTTGACAGTCAAATTCGTAGTCTTTGGTGTAGTTCTCGTTGGTGTAGATCAACCAAACAGCTTGTTCGAGTGTACCATTCTTGGTGAAAGAGCCGGAACCTTCTTGTTGCGTCAAAGGAGCTCGAGTAACAGTCCACATACCAAGTTCAGTTTGCGTTTGATTAGAACCAGGAAGTTGAATGAAATGGGTCCAGTTACCTCTAGTGACTAATCCGAAACCGTCTTGAAGTGATGGGTACTGAGTTCTGAGCCACATCATGTTTCTAATACCTCTGAATGGTTCAGCTGAGGCATCAAAGTGATCAAGAGAGTTCCAATCATCGTCACACCCAGTGAGAACTTTGTCGTAAGGCATGTTATAGTATTGAGATGAACCAAGCTTGTAACAACCATGTCGTTTCCATGCTTGATTAGAAATCATCGCTTGACGACCATACAAATAATTACTAGCAGAATTATCGAGAAGGTAGAAAGCTTGTTCTTCACCATACCAACCAAGGGGAATACCTGGCATAAGAAGAGTGGTAACGAATTGACCAAGCTGTTGTCTTTCTGTACCATTGGTTAAACCTGGCCATCGGAAAACATCTTGATTACCAGTACCGTACATATGTCTAGGGTCGAATTCGTTGGTTTGAGAGTTGAGGAATTCGTTGGATCTGACCATTTGATTCCATGCGATAACAAAGTTGACGTCGACATCATAAGCTACTTGAAGATTACCATCCATACCTAAGAATCGACAAAGGGATCTATAGATGGAATAGTGGAATGCAGCAGAATCGAGACCGATTTGACCTTGATCACGCAAGAAGTAAGAACCTTCGTTTTGAGTCATATTGACGGCGGAATCGAAATCGGGTGGTAAATTGGAGGAAGGTCGACCTCGACCGATATAGACGGCACCGAAAGTATCACCACCAGTGATTTCACCAGGAATGAAGAAATTGTTTTTTCCTACAGCCGCGGCACATTCTTTGGTGTGATTGGCCCATGAAGCGAGGGCGTCTACCGTTACTTGAGTGGCTTTGTCGATACGAATGCCATCAATATCAAGAGCTTGAATTGTAAGACAACTGAAAACTTTAATCTTGTCCATGGTTTGTGGACGCCATTCTCTAAGACGATCTTGGACGGAAGCGAATTTTGCAAGTTGTCGTTGCCAATCGGGGCTGCGAGAACATCAGCTATCAAGGTAGGGAACGATTGAAGGATGATTGTACTTACAACACACCGAAAGCTTCAATATCTCCATATTGATCAAAATCACTTGCATAACAACCGGTCTTTCCTGGATCATAAATGTCTCCATTATCTTCGTAGAAAGTTGGATATGTACAGGATTCGTTATATTCATTGTTAAATTTGAAATCGGGATATTCTTGGAAACCCCAAGGAGCATAATCTGGTAATTTGTACTGAGCTTTGTGTTCATCAAGTGAAAAAGGTGTGGACACGTTTAAATAGCTATTTCCTGGTATTAGCTCTTCTGCTGAGTACAGTGAATAACCTCCAATAAAACTTACCCTTCGAAACCGAGCAAATCACCCATAGTTCCGACTGTGAAATCTAAAATCATGTACATTCCTCTAGCGTGCATAGCATCAACAAGTTTAACCCAGTCATCCAAAGTACCGTAATGAGGATCCAATAGAGAGAAATCAATAGCCGAATAACCTATCGTTATGACGGAAATTAGTCGTGCGGTCATTGTCTGCGGATATGGAAGGAAAAGCTTACCATCTGCCTGCCAAGGCATGTTCAAAAAGTTAGTACCAGCAATATAAATTGCTTTATAACCCATTGCCTGTAAATAATCTAAACCACGAGGATCCATTAAACCTTGAGCATCACCACCGGCTCTTAACTGAGTTTCTTTGATATCATATTCATATTTGAGACCATAGAAATCGTTGTTATCCGGCGCACCATCAATCCATTTATCGAGTAACAACGTATACGTTGGCAGTGACTATACAAGGGTCATCAGCAAATGGTCGATGTTCTGTCTGTCTGATCAACTTACACGCCAGTTCCCCGGCGATGGAGTATACGTCTTGTTCGATCGTTCGGTGGAATACTGCAAGACATCGTCTCCGGCAGCTATAAAGTTATGAAACCAATTAGCACCGCATGCCAGGGATAATAACGTTATTACTTATGAATAGGAATAGAAAGTTACCTTGATTTTTATTTATATTCCACGGGTCTAATGTTTCATTATACGGCAGACCCGTCACATACAGTGCGGTAGCTAGTAATGTGAATAGTAGGGGTAGAGGTGATATTATGGAGCGTCGTGATGAGGATGGTGAAGATGATGAGGATGAAGATGATGAAAACATGATTGGCTTGTCAATGTCGTAAGATCGTAAATGAGATAATGAGAATGATTTGAGAAAAGAGAGGGGATAATCCCCTTGGGATGATCAAGTTGAAATCCGCCTAAGAACCTGCTTGGCTCGATATAGGATGATCCTTTGATGTCAAGAAGATGTTGAAAAGTGATGAGAAAAGGTGGGTGATCCAAGCGGTTGACAGTGGATTTTTTTTCCCAATTAAGATGATAAACGCGCCTCTAGCGGGTTGATCCTCCTTGTTCACACTTGTTCCTCCTCAAGGACTTATATACTGCTGATCGTGTCCCTAATCGTTCAGTAGGTGGCAAGGGTCGTAAAGAAAGAGCAGAACAACGATGAATGATATTAATGAGAAAGAAAGTAGCAAAGTAATAATGATAGGTAAAAAGTAAAATAAATTACTGTAATGATATGAATAGGGTGTCTCGCCTGATGAGACAAACCTATTGTCTATGGTGTACTAAAGCTTTAGAGTCTGATCTGTATGGTGTATACATATACAGCAATAAAATAACACCGCGCGCCCGGGCGATGCTTGATGCTTGGTATATAAGATTATAGGGAACAGGGGAAGACAGTCGGAATCATAAAGTAAATCATATGGTAAAGCGTAAGACCCAAAGAAACCAAAGGAAATGAGATAATCGGAGTTGTATAAAAATCAAGCTATGTCGATGCTATGTGGCACAAGTTATACTGTAGTTATAAGCATACCAGAACGGGAAAACGCAGGCGATAGCAAACGCGTTTTTCCTTCTTGTTTACCCTGTTTTCAAGATTCTCTGGACCAAAAAAAGTCTCTGTCAATCTGCCGTGTTTCTGGTTTATCTGGATTCACTGGATTTCCTAGTTTTCCTGAAATTCTGCATAATCAAGTCTTGATTTTTCACATTGCACGCGCTCACATTATTTTATTTTCCCTTGAAAGAGCCGACAAGGTTTCTTCTTCTTTCCATTTTCCACCTGTCCCAGTTTGTATTACAAGCTGTATAAACAGAAACGCGTACATGCATGCACTGCTGTACTAACGAAACCTTGAAGCTTTTCGTAGTGATGATGTTGATGATGGAATTTGTGACGGACGAGGCTTGAAAAGACTTCTAATGTTTGAAAGGGTAATATGATTTTTTAGGGTATAGATATGAAAACCCCACTTAAGGCGATGCAAATTATTAATGATCCTTATGTATCAGATAGACGTGTCCGAGCGGTGTCTACCGTCATGCTTAAAGCATTTATAAACAGCGCTACTGTACTTTAGTAGATGAGGCGAATGAAACGAAACCTTTTTTGCACGGCAATTAGGCAAACCAACATGAATTATCATCCCGTTGCAGATCTGTGCTTTTTTCCTATCTTCACAATGAACCAACATGGTTTCATATAATCGTGCTGACAGAGGTCTTTTGTACCACACAGATCTACAGATCGACATGCCCGAGGATTTACTACTAACAGCAAACGCAGACATTATTGGTGAGAAGACCTGCATTAGTATGTAAGTGTATTGCGTAGCTCGATGTAATGGGCTCTAGTCATTCTGGTCTGATTCCAAACTTTTTATCCCGATACATTGGTCTACGTATTGCTCTTTGATCGTGTGGATTATTTCGATATGGTCTGGGTTGAGCGATGAGCTATGATTTCATGTAGGACGTTGGTACGTTTTGAACTTGCTCAAAGAAGCATTTATTCGGTTTGCACGTAATCACATACTTTTAGGCTTGTGGTAACTTATGATACCCGTGGCAGTACCACCTTCACTGTTCTTAGCTTCTTCATATCCTAGCTGATGTAGGTGATTATAGCGGATCCTGTTCAAATTATAAATCATATATACACTATCGTTTATAGGCGAGCTAAAGGGAAGAAGATCATTAAGCTCATATCTACGGTAAACTGTGCAGCGATGATTCTTCAATCAAGCTCTGACAATTGGACCAAGTGGCATGAACACTGGTACAATGGATAAATTTGAACTTCATGAAGCTTTTCTCTAGTATAGCATTCACGGCACCAACTTGAGTGAAGACTCAACCTCGCACACACGAGTATTGATTCAACATCTGGAGCCAGTGCCCTCATCACAGTGTTGTGGGTCTGAATTATACGCTATATGTGGCATGAATTGGAATAATGAGCGTGATCCTGATTATTATGACCCCTTCGATGCAGTGGAATATAGTGGAATGATGCGAAAGCTACTTGTTGGGTGTGCCAGCGGCGTTACACACAGACTTCTGTTAGTGCGATCCGTTCTGGCCATCATTGTCCTTAGGTTATTGGTAGATCGAATAATCACCTCGGAGCAGATGTGAACGGTACGAGTAGTACCATGATAACACAGGCTCTTTCATGTTCCTACAGGTGTTCACGCTGTGTAAGATCTGTAATGTTGCAAGCATGTCAAGCAGAGAGCAAATTGGCAACTGCTCCCTGCTCAGCAGATATGGCTAGCTACCATCCAACATCCTCACGCTACCACCATGCATTGAATGCCCCCTGCTACAGGTCATCGTGCCGAGAGGATCCTTATCACTAAAATCATGCTGAGATCACGGTTACTTGCTAATTTCAGCAACTGAGAAGGCGATACTCAACGTACAATAATAGTCCAATAGTGATGAGTGGTGTTTAACCTGTTGTCACGGAGCCTTCCATCTCACCTTCATAGACTGCCTTTATTCCTACAATGCTATCTGCAATTCGAGTCAAGCGGTACTTTTGCCAAGTACCCGATCTTCATCGCTCAAAGAGAGATCTAGCTCCGGCAGCTAGGTATGATGCGATCGAAAACGATGACCTCTGCAAAGTCTACCGATCACAGACGCCCTGTGAAAGTGCAATAACGTATACTCATATGATTTGGAAAAGTAACCAATAGACTCGGCTCAAAGTAGACAGTGATACATCTGCTATCGCCTTGAGAGCCTCTGGCCACATGTGTTTACCTATGTCTGCGGTAGGTATGAAGCCACCAACTAGTACGCATCAACCGAATAGCGACGGGCCACTGAAGAGGACGAGCTTTACGAGTATGTCAGTTTCGCTTCTCTCAGCCCGTCTGTAATATTACAGCGAGCGATAATTCGCTGATCGATAGTCTACTGCTTGGGATGAAAAAGCAGTTCTCGATTTTTCTCGATCTATTCTCAACTAGTTTATATTGACATTCGATGGCATTGGCATGACAAAGCTTTTGACAGTAATCTTTAGCAAATGTAGCTTTGAATCACTGCAATTCGGAACGCCTCACGCTGCGATCATAAACAAAAGAACAATGCAATGCAGTATGCATGGATGCTACGAATATGAAAGTTACTACATAATCAACATATAGTATGAAGTAGTAGGTTTTACTTGATACATGATTAAACCTATAAATCTACTAATCAACTTATTACTTTATCACTTTGATTTTGTTCTGAATTTATAGATAAACCTTGAACATCATTTGCTAAATTCTGTAAATCATTTACAGCATTATTCCAAGCATTCTCTCTAATTTCTTCAATTGTTTGTCTTTTTGCTGACATTGGATAACCATATTTAACTTGTTTAGGTACTTTACCATAAATCGGTGATCCAGTTGAAATATTTCTTTGATTGATATAAACTTTATTTACATATTCATTTTCTTCTAAAGACCATTTTGATCTAAACATATCTATACCAACTAAATCATTTGAATTTAATTGATTTCTTGATAAATAATCCCTTAAATCAAATCCATCTCTTTTCATCTCCACTTCCGAAGAAGAAGAAGAAGAAGAAGAGGGTTGACGGAATAATAAGAAAACATATCTATGATTAGGTGTACCTTGTTCAGGTGCTGGTGATTCCCATTTCAACACTTCTTTACCATTTACACTTGAATCCAATAAATTCAATTCACCAGATAAAACAGATAAAGGTATATCAGTTTTTAAATAATGTAATCTTTGTTGAAAGGAATGAGTTTCATGTGAAGGTGAATCAGGATCAATAACTAATAAAGTATGTAAAGCTTCGGGATTTGATGAGTTTGAAGTGGGTAAAGAAGGATGATGATATAATTGAGATTTTAGTATAGGTGGATTCGAGAATATTGATGGCATTTGAATTGATCCTGGTTCGATTGTTTTATCAGAAGATGTAGATGTTGAAAGAGTTAAAGGTGAAGTTGGAGGTAAAGAATGTAATAAATCTGGAACTATATTCATTTGTAATAATCTTTGCATTAATAAATCTAAACCACCTTCTTTTTTCCATTTTTGTTCAGATAACCATCTATAAATGCTTTTATTCATTTGTCCTTTACCACCTGTTTCTCTAAATTCTCTTCTTATAGCAGGATCATTTGAATATGCTTCTATTTCTAATTGATCTATTCGTCTGACTGTTTCTTCACTTAAATTCGAGCCTGCCTTCGCTTTCAATTTTTCTAATTTGGAAATAACTTTACTTTGATGTTCTGATAGATATGCCAATGCAGCGTCATATGCAGGTAATTCACCAGCTGGTAAAGCAGGTTGCCATGATGATGTTGATGATGATGAGGCGGAGGTTGAAGCTGAAGCTGAAGCTGTAGATGATGATGCTGCTCGAGCAAAAATAGGTGTAACACTTTGCTTGGAGCTTCCCGCTCGGGCAAACACTCTAGAAGCTACCTGTCTGGTTGACATATTGTAAGGAGTGGAGATTCTGCTAAAGTTTACCCAGACTAGTTGCTTGAGTATATATGTTATTTGATGAACATTTTGGACAATTAAACATTTCAACAACATTTCTAGATTTCAGAAATCTCGACGCACGAACGGTAAGAATCGGTAAAAATGCCGATAACTTTCTACTATTTCCGAGTGTGGCATACTCCATATAGTGAAGCGGTTATCTTGGTTTATAGTTGCACTTTGATAGATAACCTCGTGTTTGAATTACAAATAACTTACCTTTTCTCACTCTCGGTTGTGAGTGCTGCAAATACGGTACTACTTAGTAGTACAGCCTGAAATGCCTGTGACATCAGAAGCATATTCGTTGAAAAGGATGTGCAAGTCTTAGAAACCGGCCTTGTTTCATCAACATGAAAACCCATTTCATTCAAACAAAATCCGCAAATCAAGCTGATTTATGTATGTATGTGTAGATACCCGAATTTCTCTCTCAACTTGTAATGACTAGCTTACTAATTTCAAGCTAACTTTATGATGATAAGCTCGATGAACTGAACAAGTAAGGTATTGCATTAGCATTATTAGACGTCAAACAAAAAAAAACGATCATCTTTTCTTCCGTCTTTCTTTAAGTTGAAGTTACAATAATGGTAAAGATCCTGCTTATGATTATGTAATCAGAATGCGCTGTTTTCTGGCATCTAAAAAACCACCCACCATACAAACCATGTGGTTCGCATACAGGACGTCATCTGCTAAAGTGGACGTCTCGGTTTTACCTTGTCCCGAAAAGTACGCACTATCGGAGCTTTCAGTGTATCACCACCAAACACGTGCTACACTACCGGGGTGTTCAGGGCGGGTAGGAAGGTTTCAGTATGAAACCGGGAGAAGAATAATATATCAGAAGGGCAAAGAAGCACGATTATGTCTTAGGCCATATAACCAAAAAAACCCTTCGGTGACTCCCCTGAGAAAAGGAAACAACAAAAACGAGCGGAACCGGTTTCTTGGTTTGAGGGATCTAAGATAAATAAAAGCCAAAATTAGCACAATAAAAATCCTGCAAACTAAAGATACAGGCTTCAATTCAGTGCTTGGAAAAAGCGTTACAGTTGTAACCTATTTTGTGATCGGAACGGTGAAGATGGCGTACAACATTTCACGGGTTAATACTTATTAAAGCGAGTACTACTTACTGTTTATCTGTTACATGTGAACAAGGATATACAGTACGACTACCGTACCCGCCACTATATTTACACGTTTGTCTTTAGGGCTGAGTAAGTACTAATGAAAGATGCCGTACATGGACATCTGCCCACGTATCCTGAAATACCCTTTATCATTATGTACAAAGTCGGTTAAGTGTACTCCTACGTGGTTATCAAAGAAAAGGAACTGTTCCCTGTAAATACGGGATAACGTACTAAGCTAGACGACATTAGGAATGCGAAAAAGATAAAAAAAGATAAATCAATGATACCGTAGGTGAACAATCGAGCCTATAAGATTGTTGTACCCAGTGAAAATAGCAATGGTCTATACAGATCAACTGCTTTCTTCATCCATCAATCTTTCTTCATCATCATCAGCATCACACTTGAGTGGAAAGGTAGATAACAGCTCATATTTAGATAAGGTTACGTATAATACGGAATCACCTAAGACCGATAACAATAGTACAACATTACATAAGAGGTATTCAATTTTACATAGAGATTCAAAGGACAATCTCTATACCATGGGACCTTTAGATGGATCATCATCATCTAGAAGAACACTACTAGAAGAAGAAGGGTATATAGATGATGAAGGATCAACATCACCAAATGCATCTACAGCATATTCACATTCAAAGTTATATTCAACAAATACTTATCCGAGACTTGGTAATGGATTATCACTAAGAATTGGAATAAAACAATTATGTATTTTGTTATCATTTATAATTACAACAAGTTTAGTGATACTATATAAACCAAATTTAATTTCTGATTTAAAAAATAACACTTCTACTTCATTTATATTACCTTCATCTTGGCAAACACCTTCAAAATTATCATCAATAATCATACCACCAGAAATAGAATCAGGTTTAAAAGATTTAATACCGAGTGAAAGGGAATTAGTACTAACTCAATATGAATATAAAGCGAATGTAGATAATTATTTTAATCCAAAACCAAATTGGGGTCATGGACCAGGTAGAGAAGATTATAAATTTTATACAGAATCTGAATTAAGAAAATTAGCTGTTTGTACAGCTACAAATACTTGCAGAGAAAATCAAACCAGCGTGAGTCACACAATCTCTACCACTACCTATCATAGATGATCTACCTTTTGTCCTTCCTCATCAGTCAATACGATCTATATCGATTGTTGTAGATCAAAGTCAAATAATATAGAACCAGGCCGTGACTAATCTTCCAAATATAGGTTATCATTATAGGTCACATCTTCGCTCATTTCCATCTATATGAGGGTTACATGGGAGGTGAGGGAATATGGTTTTCGTCTATGGTATGTGCATGGATATCGCACTCAAATCTATCTACATATTCTGTAATGAATCAAAAACTCACTGAATTGCTATCATAGATTGAAACCTTGACGAAATGGGGATATACCATCTTACGTGCTAGGGACGATTGGGGTGAGTTATGTTGTTGAATTTGTCGAGATAGATAACTAGCTGATATGGTATAATCAGTTTACATGTGGTATATTTATAATCAAATTCCAGATATGGTAAAGGTGAGTATCCTGGTACTGATACAACGTGTTTATCAGCGCTGATACAGCCTTTTCTTCACTGCCAGGGAATCATTGCTGCGCCAACTGGTCAATATGGGACTTTTGAAGATCAAATGAAAACTTCTGGAAGAGGAAACGGTATCCCGGCTTGGAAGGTAAGCATCTGTAATACTAATTATGGCACTCACACTGATATATGAATCAACGATGAACATTACTTTTCAGTTCTTCGTTTATAATTATTTCCCGGATCATTACTCTTCAGTCGTTGGAGATGCTTGGAACATGCATTCTGAATTAGGATTTTCACATCAACAGCGGAGTGAGTAAGGGCATGTAACCTATGATCAGACATTGATCGGATGAAATGACGATTGATATTGATACTGTTATTGTTCCACTTAGATTTCACATTTATCAATTATGTAGTTGAACCAGCTAGGACACCACCATATGTACCAACTTCGAAAAGACCTAACCAAGTTTACATCTTAGCTAAGTTCTTGAGATATTTTTATCCTGGTACACAACCTGCATGGGAAGATCGTGGTATTTTCCTAAGAGCTAAAACCATATTAGAAAAAGAATTTGAAGGATTTGAATTTGTTATTGGATGTAAAGATGATAGGAACGAAAAAACTAAATTAGAAACCCCAATGGAATTACCTACTGGAATTAGAAATTTAGGTACAATGGATAAATTTGAATTTGAACGTCAATTGGCTTCTTCAAAAGTTATGTTAGGTATTGGATGGCCTACTTTAAGTCCTAGTCCACATATCGCTTTAAGTTTGGTAAGTGATGATTCATGGTGTAAGTAACCAAGTGAAACGTGTTAATAATCGTGATTACGTATTCGATCATACAGGGTATACCGTTCATCAGTCCTGTAAGTTGGTTATCGTGCTCGGTGGAATCGTTCCTGGTAAAACTCCGATAACTGACCATATGTCATATCGCTTCTGGTAGTACGGTCTATGGGGTCATAGTAAAGTCGAAGATCCAGATACATGGTCGCAAAGTCAACATAACACTTTAAAAGCTTTGAATGAACCGTAAGTTTAAGCAACATTGATAGGAATACTTGCGAAGGAAAGAAACTGATATAGAGCAAAATATGAATATAATCCGGTTTGCAGATACGTTTATCATGTATTAAGAAATGATGAAGAACAATTTATAGATGCAATTAGAAAAGCATTAAAAAATCCAATTGAACCTTATAGGTTACCTTTTATGACAAGAGAACATCACGAACAAGCGGTTTCTGATTGGTTAAATACAGATTGGGAATCTAAAGCAGAAAAAATATTAGAAAATAGAAAAAAAGGTATAGAAACTGAAAATGGTAATGAGTTGAAGGTATTTACAATGTGAAGGAGAATTAGGCAGGTATTTTCATGGTTTAAGTTCGTTTGGTGTACATTTTTAGATATATAAGAAGGTGATTCTTAGCATGATTAGGTCAAATTAGGCAGCATAGTGAAGGTTTGAATTGAGATCATAAGGGAACTCTTCTCAAGCGCTTTTGTATAGATTATGAACATATAGATTATCACATACCCCACAGCATAGAATGGTTTCATTTAGACGGTCATAAACGAATCCACACTTATTGAAGCAAAATGTCGGGGTCCCACCGTTGTGAGGTTTGGCTGAGGAGTGTAACGAGTGTGAATCGACACGTCAGGATCAAGCTGCATGTGACCAGACTGACAAAGTATATAAGCAGATAGAAAATTTCATTTCTCACGGTCAATCACGAAATATGTCTCAGTCGTATAGGTGGTCAGTACGTTACATTGTGGTGAAACTACAATTCTGTGGAGACAGCTGTTCGAGTCAGCTCTGGGACATTTCTTTTTGTGTCTGGCTTGCTGAATTTGCATGTATAGATCTCTTAATGACACCAAAGATGAACACCGCTTAACGGCCGGTACCTTTGCAAATGATCTAAAATATACTTATTACCATGTGTAAACAATTTTTACTATTATTAAAAGGCCGAGTCGATGAGGTATACCTTTGTGTTTGATGAGGAATGTTTCGTGATTATACAAGGCTATGTATAGAACGACACCATCGTAGATTCAGATACTTATATATTCACATATATCAAACTATCCTTCTGCCCTTTTCTTTACGTTTGGCGCATATCAAGAATCATAAACACAATGGCAAGTGAATTATCGCCTAGACCTCTTTTCGGAGGTGCTATATCATTGGATTTACCTCGAGATTACATTGATGCTAGGTGAGTCATGAGAAGGGCTGTTTCATTGTTGAGAATCTATAATTAAAACCTAATTGATAATTCCACATCGCCATTTGGGTTAATTAGTGATTTACGTCAAATTCCAGATAATCAAGAAGTATTC
Organism: Kwoniella dendrophila CBS 6074; assembly: GCF_036810415.1. Taxonomy (NCBI): domain Eukaryota; kingdom Fungi; phylum Basidiomycota; class Tremellomycetes; order Tremellales; family Cryptococcaceae; genus Kwoniella; species Kwoniella dendrophila. The sequence continues at coordinate 1,287,206 of NC_089484.1, forward strand.
TTATCATCCACTTCCGATACAGCTGTTGTATTAGAAGTTTTAGGTATGGTTGAAGATGGTTTAGCTAGTACTGATTTATGGGAAGCTATCAAGTGAGTTTACAAGAATTGAAATAACGATCATCTTAACTAACATTTTCATATTGTATATTACCATAGATTCCATTTCAATTCAATAGCACATGATAACGCATCATTAGAATCAACCATATTAACTTCATCTCCTGATCAACCAATTAATTTTGATATTATAGAATTTGATAATGCTGAAACACCAAAACCAATTTATTTAGATGGATTACAAAGTATACATAAATTTTCACATAATCCCACTGGTGCACCTAGACAAGGTCATGAAAATGATTTACCTGATAAAGTTTGGATTGGTTTATCTTTATGGCGTATAAATTTAAAAAATACTAAAGACGGAACTAAAAAGAAAGCAGATTTAGTTTTAAGTGTAAATGTTAATTTATCTGCATCTGATGAAAATCATGAAAAAGAAAAAGAAAAAGTTGAACAATGGTTTAAACAATCAATAAAAAGTTTGAAGATAAATGATTTCAATTTATTCGGTGATACAGATTAATCTGTATTTTAAGACTCAGCATGTTAATTCCCAGTAGTATTAGATATCGGAAATGTTATGAACAATTTAGAATGATGCTAGTACATCATACATAGTCTACATATAGATGAAATCGCTGGTTTAACAATCTAAAATGGGTATAAAAACAGGTATTTGTTGTATTACTTTATTCCCGTATCGGAAAACTTTTATATCAAATAAATATCTATATCAGCGAACAAATACGAGGAACTCATCGTAAATGATTGTCATTTCGATACTTGGTTGAATATACCAAATCACATTTAGGATAGAGTCCAAATAGTATAGACTAGACTTAGTATGCAAATATGTCTTAGGCTACTAAATTATCATGAAATAATGCATACAATTTAGAGTAATTACAATGTTTTTGTTTCTTGTGATATGACAATATCTTGGGAACATATTGAAAATATGGATTCCGCGGTCTATCTATTATATTCAACACTCTTTCGCCCTATGATCTGCGTTCGCAACGACGACTACCCCCGATTTCTATACAACATCGCAACTCTTCAGACAATGGATAATGCCAATCATTGATGGTGTTTTTGATGATTATGCCAAATATCGATAAGATCCCATATCATTAGTTCTTTCCAGATATTCTCGCTGTGAGATCAGAAACATAATATTATATATCAGCTATTTTTTGTGAAAATAAACTCTGAAAATGATGATGAGGTATAACTCACATCAATCAAACCTTCGATTCTTTTCTTGATAAGAGACATTGTCGGACTGAATCTAGTTGATAATTGATGTGCAACTTCGGATATTAAATCGTTATGTGTCATCTGTTTTCTATCTTTCATTATTCTTACAATACAAGCCTATATGAGAGTATCGTAAAAACATTAGTGAAAGAATTTTTTTTTTTCGGTTGAAAAAACAAGAAAAAAGGAAACTTACTTCAACTTGATGTTTCCTTTCTTCATCAACCATTTCTTGAGTTTCTTCTCTCTCTTTTGAATTTTCAGGTTTGTTTGATGAAACTTGCATAATTTTAATTCTTTGCAAATTTGATGTAAAACTCTCATTGAATTCGAATTTATCATTCATGTTGATATCTCTTCCCTTGGGTATCTTAGTCAACACTCTAAATTTACCACATGCTAATGATTGTAAAGTTCTACTTAAGTCCGAATCAGGTAAATCTGTTAATGATTTGATATCCTATATATATACAGATATACACCACAAGGCAATCAGTAAATGTTTCATAGCAAGCTGAATCGGGATAACTCACAGGGTATGATAACGATTCACCACTCTTTGTTTCTTCGAATAATAACAAAACCACCAATGCATGGGTGGATAGATTCAAATCATGTGATCTAGTTTTGAATCTCACTCTAACATCTGCTGTACCTAAATTACCTTGCCATGTCAACCTTCTACCTGAATGTCGAGAATCATAATATTTCTGGAAAGTTTCCATCGAAGGCTGTAAGGCAGCTGGGAAAGTACACGATGTTGTCGCCACTATAGGTTGCGGCCAGTATGATGCTGTAAGAACATTTACACTGAGATCGATAGGTAATGCCTACATAAATACAATTAGCCTAGTATGGTAACTTCATCATCCAATGGAATACTCACTCCGTGTCGATTAAGGTAATTTCTAAATGTATTGGCACTTTCATTACTTAATCTCATATCTGTAAACATTCCTTCTAATTTCTGAGTAAATTGGAAACCCCTGTAACAGTAGAAGAAGTTATGAGTTGTATGAACGGGATATGGTGTAGCGTTGTCATTCAAACCTACATTTCCATCTTGAGTTTAGTAACCATTTGTTTTTCGGAATCATCACTTGCACTTCTAGCATACAGTAATCTTCTCGCCAAATGATTTTTGTAGTATCTTTCGAATTTATCTTTATCCGATAAGAATCTGAAAAGTACTATCGTTTTCTCCAGAGCTGATTCAATTTCATCCTCGGATCTCTGTAAAGTATCGAATGGATAGATTAGTCAAATTTAACCTTATCCGGAGCCAAGTCTTACTCACCGCTTTCGTACCTTTCTTCAAATTCTCATCAATGAACAATGATAGGTATTCGGGCGCACGAGGATTAGCGTTTATAAACGATTGGAACGCCTACTCGTGACCCGCTTTATCAGTGAACGTTACATCTTTGCGATTAATGTCTATCTGAACTTACCTCATTTATGGAAACTTGAACTTGTTTATCACCCATAAACGCAGTCTCAAGTATAGAATCAAATTTGTCTTTTAATTCCAAAACATCCTGAACCCATTTCAAGGCAGAATTCAAAGCGTTACCAGCTGATGTGGGTGATGAAGATATTGCTTTAGCTTTCCCTTTCCCTTTCCCTCCACCTGTATTATCATTTTCTTCTTCTATACCATCATTACCATTTTGATCTTGAGTTAATTTTGATGAATTTGATGGTCCAGCTTCAGCAGCTCCAGTTTCAGATCTTTCACTAATTGAATTACCTTGATTAACAGCTTTACCTCTTTCCTCAATATCGTTTCTCAACGATGATCTTAAAGCTATTTTACCTTCATCTTTAGGTACCTTCAGATAAAGAACATATAACCGACGTAAATCTGCTATTCTATTTGAATCCAACATTGTAACTAATCCACTTCCTGGCATATCCAAAATAGTTTGTAAATGTGGTGTTAATAAATTTGCAATTAATAATTCTTGTAATGCTGGATGTGTTGTAGTTGATAAATAATGTACCGTACGATCTGCCTCTTCTGCCAGACGCCTTTCAACCTATTTCGTCATAAGCAATACGAATCAACTATTATCTTTTCGTGTCGTTCAGATCACTTACCCTTCTCAGGTACTGAGCAGCATCGCCTTTCTCCAACTCCTCGACAGCTTCTAGACCATAAAATTCAGAACTTCTCTTGAGGAATTCAGGTTCAAAATCAGTTACATAAACAGTTTTACCACCTTCTCTTTCTGATACATTTAATCGTAATAAAATATCTGTACATTCTCTGACCGTCGACCTTGTAATCGTTTCTCCATCACGTTCTAGCTGTACTTGTGATAGTAAAGTTGAGATCAAGTGGGTATGAATTGGATGTTTGATTGATCTTATTATATGCTGCAAAAATAATGTTAACCCAACTTCGTAAATTAATGGTAATCCATTTGCTGTTGAATAACCTTTATCCTATAATTCAGAGATAGGTTCGTCAGTCAGTATAACACAGAGCACCGTTTTACCTGAACCAGGGATATAAATGTAGTCTTGACCGACTAACCATATACTTCAGTATATCCCTAATTTTCCTCATTGATCCAGTATGATCTTCCCAAGCGCTTTTCATAGCTTTCAAAAATCTATCACCTTCTAAAGCTCTTTCTATAGCTTCTGCTCCACCACCTAATTTACCTGCACCTCTTGTTCCACCAGATCTAGGAAAAGTCGGTACAATCTTTTCTTCTGCTAATTTATCTAAATATTCTGAGATTAAAACCTTTACACCATTATATAACTGATCACCGTCTACAGTCCGGTAAAACCGTTCGAGCTCAAATTAGCATATAAGGATCAATTCGTTATATATTATTCATGATCTGTCGATGTTGCTCACGTTTATGTAGGACCATGTTATATCCATATCGATAATGTTCTTCATACGATAGTTTTGACGCGTTGTGATTTTGGATTTCTCTTATAGCATTAGCAAGTTTAGTCCATGTATCTTTGATAGGTGTTTCGGAAGTTGGCTAAGCATTCAAAACACCCTTGATCAGTTGATGATCAAGACATGATATTCTGTACAGCAAGGACTCACTCGTTTGGGAGGTCGCTATAACAGCGGCAAACAATCATCAGTCGTTGAGTCATTCAAGATTTGACTGATCAGGAATGACACCTACGATCTTGGGTTTACCCCTCCGCGCAGCTCCCATCGACATTGCCATGGCGAGTAATGTTCCCCTTCCCTAGAGTCCTTGACCGTGTTGCAAGGGTAATGGCTGTTAAGAGGCGAGATTTTGTGCTCTTCAACTTAAATGGTGAAGGAAGAAGGAAATAAGAGATGAAAACGACCTTGACTTGATATTCAGCTATGACGGTGATTGCTATGATACGTCGACGAGATTTTACATTCGGGTCAACTGAAAAAATATATCCGACCGGCTTTCTTCTTTTCTTCTTTCTTCTTGCCTTGTCTTGTTACACAACATCTTACTGACACAAATCAATAATGTCCAGCACTTCGAGAAATGCACTCTATGTGCTACGTCTAGTACTGCGTGGACAACCGACATCTGCCACCCCTAGGAGAGGAGTATCAAGCGCAACAGCAACAGCGAATTTATCAAGAGATTTTGATCCATCACAACCATCTTACCCTTCTTCTTCGTCAGCATCACCTGCATCCACTTCAACAGGCAAGAAACATCTAGAAAACGCTTATGATAACTCGACGCTATCTTTTCTAGAATCCGAATCAGATGAGTATGAAACCGCTTCATTATTACTACCTACAAGAGAATTTGATCCGGAACCTATACCATGGCCAACATTATTCAAACATCCTGAAATAATACCACCGAAATCGAAATTTTGTGATCCAATCTATAGATTAGTCACTAAAGATAGATATAAAGATGCTTTAATCATTTATCAAGAGATCTTATCGCATAATTTAAGAATTCAACAGAAAAATCATCATAACGCATCATTAAAATCGAATGAAGTTGACAGAAGCAAAGCAGAAGAAGATAATGATCAAGATTTAGATAATTCATTAGAATTTGAACATTTACATTCAATTAGAATACAACATAGACATGAATATTTAAAACCTGTTATACATTCATTAAAAATAGGTGATCATAAATCAGTTTTATTATGGTTAAATATATATCCAAATAGACCTGCAACATCAAATAATCCACATTTGAAAAAAATTTGGTCACCTATATTAGATATTTTCATTAATGATAAAGGATCATTTAGGAATGATCCTAAGTTCTTTGAAGAATTTTTGGTTTTAATTGGTAAAAAAGGTTTATTACCTGTTTTATTACCTACGTTATTACCTCATTTAACATTTTCTTTTAAACCTGAAAATTCAAAATCTATATTAGAAAATTCAATCAAAGCATACATAAATTCAACTACATCATATATAAGAGATTCAAAAACTGATAGAGCAGAATTACAATTAGATATAGTAAATTCACAAATCAAATCTTGGTGGAGCTCATACCTTAGAAAATTGTTAATTGCAGGTTATAAAGATGAAGCTAAATCGTTGATAGACAATAAACCGTTTCAACCTCAATGGGATCAGCATACCCTAAAAATCATAAAAGAAGAGTTGGAATGTGATTTGAAAGCAGAGGACTCTGAAGAGTTCGTAAAGTTGACTGATACAAGTACAATCTTAAAACGAATTAGATTATCGTTAAATGAATTACCTACACCAACGGAATTATCAGATCTAATAAGAGCTTTATCACATCCATTCATCTCACAAGATCACCCAACTTTGTTTGATCGATATAAATCAAGATTCACGCGTCCTCCTTCAATACCAAAGGCAAGAAAGTATGCAACGGTACAAGAGAAATTATGGTTACATGCTGAAATACTAAATTACAGAAAAGAGGGAAATCATCAAGACGCCATTGATTTATTTAGAGAAAAATTTGTTTGGGCAGGATTGCCTGATCTCCGACTTCTGTACCCAGAGAATCAAGTCCCAATGACTGCTGCCGAAGAGACATCAAAAATCTACCCAAGTATACAAATTATAACTAGTATAATACCATCATTGGTATATACATTACCAAGATCTGACTCAAAATCAATTTCTGATAATGCTCAAACATTCTTCAATTTATATATTGAATCTGTCGATAAATTCGCACCGTCATTGAAACCAAATGAAACGACCTATGGAATGTTATTAAGAGAAATTACTCATCATTCAGGATCGTTAAATGGGTTAAGATATTTAAGAAAATTATCCTCTTCAATTACGGAAGGTACGGATAAAGATACCCCAATCGGTGAAAATAGTTATGCAGCTGTATTGTATGCTTTAGCGGGTAGAAGACAAATTGAACAATTTTGGAGTCTACTATCACAATGTGAAAAAGAAGAATCCATCGTGATAACATCAAGGACATATAGAGGTTTAGTTGCAATTCTGATTAAAACTGGGTTATCAAAAGAAGCCGAAAAGTTATTCTGGAGAGCTAGACATAGGTTCAACAACGATGATATTTTTGATAATCTTGATATATAACTCGAGATAGATATGTAGTTTCTGGGTTCTGCGTTGTATGCTATGCTTATATCGCATATTGCAGATCACACAAAACAAGGGAGATAGCCGTAGCAAGTACTAACACTATCTTATTGAAACCTTGTTATAGCCATTTTACTCTACTCTTCTGAGTATCATTTATTTTATTTTTCTGTACAGAAGCATTACGAATTGAGGATTAGCGGAATCAAATGACACATTACTCGAATACTAGTTGTTTTGAAATAGTTTGTAATCTTAATATCTTAATCACCGGGAAAAAGGCTATTAAGGGGATCCCAATGTACAATTTATAATTAATCTCGGTGCCCCGCTTCATTACACCTGACGTTACATAATCATCGATCACTCGCTTCCTGTTGTTGCAATCGCTATCTCCGATAACATTAGCAGGGTAGTTGATAGATTGCAGATCAGGTATAGCTCTAATGGTCCAGACAGCGTTGAACCAATACCTGCACTACTTTTAATCAATCAGTCAATTGAGAACCAATCATAACGACGTAGCAATATTTGACAAAATGATACAAGTTACAGCAATATCACGTCTATAAAACCCGGTAGAACTGAGCCCAGAGAATGACCGACTTCTTTGGAGGTAAACCTCCTAGACCTACGACCGTCATTCCAGGTCAATGGATCATAGAGATACCGGATCCGCAAACCCAAATATATATACACAAATATAGAAAGGGTCAAAATTTAAATGAAGCTGGACCATCTACTTCCACACATGGACACAGCATACTAGATCCTTACGAAAAAATATGGAGGAAATTCAATCATAATTCAAACGAAGATATATCTATATCAAATAGCTTGGATCAGCCTTGTTTAATCATTTCCTGCGATAGGAATGAAAAGGTACTATGGTACTTTACCACTAATAATGATGAAGACATACAGCTGGATGATTTTGAAGGTAAATCCTGCTTTGGCATCGTACAAGGTTAGGTAGAATGCTAACCTGTATATAGAAATCACTCTCCGTCCACAGCCTCTCAATATATCTCAATTGATTACATGCTCACAGCATGGTCACCAGTCAACATGTCTATCGTCAACCACGCAAATAGACTGTCATATTACCCTTGATAACTCACAAGATGTAGCTGGATATCTCGAGTTACTGGCTTCTGCTCTAGTCGAGAAGGTGGTATGGCGTAGAGGAAGTAGGATAATGATGCATTCTGCTGTGACGAGGTATGTTGTGTCATCAATTGTCATGATTCCATGACAAAATATGCTTATTGACCATTCGTTGCCACAAACAATAGTCACTCACCAATCAATGCTACTCTACGTCCTATCTCTTCTCAGAAACTCCTTCTTTCCATCCGACCAATCTCTCTACCTTCATCATCATCGCTAACTTCTGATACTAATCCACCTCTGGTTCTATCTCCCTTTGGTCTTCCAGCTATTCATATATCTCCCTCTTTCCCAACACCTACACAAGAAAATCACCTCTTATCGACATTCAATTCCGCTTTGGGACATAATTGGAAACAAGGTTATTCTGAAGCTAAAACTCGCTCTCAGATATCGGGTCAACCGTATCATGACTGGTCAATATATTGGATACCTATCCTCGATTCATTTGGTGGTAATGGTAATAACGCAAAAGGTAAATCAACTCCTAGACAGGTGACTGAAAAATGGCAAACCTCTCATCAGGGTATATTAACTATATGGCCGACTCATTTATCTCAATCGTATTTTTCCAACATCCCTCAACGACATAGAAAGCCGATGGTGAGATCAAGCACTCAACCAAAATCATCTGATTTATTAGGATTATCAACTGGCTTATTCGATTTTTTCTCCACTTATAAAGAACCAGAACTGGAACTACCTGACGAAGATCTAGATGAAGATGATGAAGATGTAAATATGGATATGGATAATGATTCAACTGCTATACCTGAAACTGAGAGTAATACAATCACAAATTCAATTGCGAATGAGGATAATGATGATCATGAAGATGGAAGAGGCTCGGATAAGAGTGATTTAGATGATTTGTTTTCTGAACATTCGAAATCTCCTACACCTGTACCAATACCTACTATTCTTTCGGATCAGATTATGAATATACCTAATATTGTCGATGATACGCCTATCGAACCTATCTCAATCGAGGAAACAACAGAAAATACTATACCAGATATAGGCAATCGACCATTATCGAGAAATACCACTAATGGCACTGCCAATGGCCTGGAGAATGGTCAAAAAGAAGAAATGGTCACAGAAGATGACTTTGCCTTTTTCGATTCACCTACAGACGAACTTTTGAATGGAGGAGATATGGATGGATTAGCTGAATTAGGAGCAATCAGCGGAATCCAGCCTTCTTCGACGATCGATCAGATGGAAATAGTTGTGGACTTTAAGACTCCCATACCACCAACGGAATTATCAGAACCGGATTTACCAGTCGTAGAAAAATCATCAGTGCAAACAACAGAGGGAACAGGCATCGTACCGAATGACCCTATACCTATCCCAGTTTCTGTGAATGAAGCTCCCGAACCGATTAACATAGATCCCGTGGCTTCACCCAAAGCACCTTCAGGCCTTCAGCCTGTACTTGTGAAACTCTCAGCCCATCTGCCTTCACCTCCATTGATTCCAACGGTGATGCCTTCAAATTGGCATACGACTGATCTAATCCCCTCCTCATTCTCTCCAATTGCATTATCGCTTCCACTTCCCGAATCTTCATTTCCATACTCTTTGCCTACTCCTGCACCCACACCATCAAGTCTGAATTGGGATTTGGTTGAAAGGATACAAAAACAATCTTGCAAGAAATCCACCACTAGTACAAATGCAACTTATGCCAATGATTGGAAAATGGATGGAGATCAGTTATCTGATTTGGACGACGATGAAGATGAAGGATATACTGGCCCGCCTACACCTATATCAGACTATACTTCCGATGGAGAAGATGAAATTCAAGATGAATTCAAAACCAACCCCAAAAACAAACAAAAATCAGATGAAACAGAAATTGAGTTTGATGATATTAAATGTTTGGGTGCAGAATGGTTATACCTTATATATGAATTTGATAAAATCAAACAATTAGCTAAAGATTGGAATCCATCTTGGATCAAGATTCCTCCGATCCTACCACCTACACCCAAAGAAGAAGTAATAAACAATTGGGACAAGGGAATAGATCTCGTACGATTGGTCAAGGAGTTAATCGGCAATAAGTCATTAAGAGATTTATACGCATATAGTACCGGCCGAGATACAATGGCTTGCTCAAGCGGAAAGTTGGTCTCATCGTCATTGGCAGACGAAGGAATCATGCTTTCAGAATTGGATAAAGGTGAGTTTAGTGTTTGTTTTCGCTAAAATCTTTGCGGCAATTGTTGTACTCAATCACTAATCCTATTTGAATGGTTAACATAGAAACGAATACCCGTTATCTACCTCAACCACAGATATCAGCAGGATACCATAATTACACTATTGATTTATCCATTTCATCTTTACAATACTGGATAGAACTCGGATTGCAACCTCACGGCGGATACAAAGATGTCGAAGCTGTACTTTTATGTCAAGATACGAACGAAAGTAAGGAGAACGGTAGAGATATCCTTTATGAAATGAAGAGAACATGGAGAGTGAGTGGATCAAACAGAGATTTAAACATTTCTCTTATGTACGGGCTAACACTAATGTAACCACATAGGATTTACACCTTGGACAACATGACATAGCAGAAAACAACTCTGGCGCTACAGACGGAATCTTAGTGGTTTCTGATTCTTCTTTCCCCGAAGCTATAGGTCAGTGAGGACAACACTTTTAGAGCTTCGCGCTGATTCTCTTATTCATCTATCTAGCGAATGTCATGAATCAATCACAATCAGATCATCTCGTGATTTACGTCTTACTCCCTCCTTCAACCTCAATTTCATCTACCATTATAAGAGATTTATTCAATATATCATTATCACCTACTACATCCACGGTTATTCATTTTTTACCTCCATCTATCTTGAATTCAACCGATTATCGAGATATAGCTTTTGAAGTATATAACAAGATTCCACAACCTATCAAACAAATTGCTGCCAGAGGTATACCGGATAGATTCACTTTACAATCATCGTCATTATCAGAAGAAAAACATATAACGAGACAAGCATTCAACTTGGCAAGAACCGAAATTCCTATACCGGAATTTAGTATGTCATGGCCATTAAAATCATATGATTTATTAAACAATAATAGATTCATACATTCATGCTATACAATCAATCTTGAATTAGATATGATGATAATCTTTATTATAGATGATTCTGGTGAATTATTCGATATCAATATATGGAAAAATATTGGGAAATTAAAATGGGATAATAAAATTGATAAATTAATGAAATATGTAAAATCAAAATCGGATGAATGGTCAATTTCATCTAGACTAAGTTTGATCAGAGTTGGAATCATGTTTGAAGATGAGATGAAAGGTGAGTATATTCATTTACTGAGCTACACGATACGGCTTGAAATACGAAAGTATAGACTGATTGTTTCGAATATTGTTTCATTCAGCTTGGTACAAATATCTTCACGATACTTCTTTAATGTCATTTACACTTTCCATGATTGATCATGATCCAAGCTCATCTTTCAAATTAATGAATAGCGATCTATTGGATATACCTAAACCAAGAGGATTTTCAAATATACCAATAACAACGTTAAATGATCCTTCATCGCAAATCATTGATTTATCATTATCATCACAATTAACTATTTTAAAGGAAGTAAAACTACCTATTGATCTAGTATCAAAGTCGACGTCGAATAATTTAAATAACTCTACAGAAACGATATATCCAAAATCATCATTTATATTGACAAGTTCAATGTTAGATGGAAATCATCAATCAACGATATATAACATTATACATCATAACCACACCCATACAAATAAAAAAGAAATTAAAGAAATTGAAGTAGAATTAGGTGAAGAAATTTACAGGATCAACTGTCTGATATACACTAGATGGAATATTTTTAATGGGTTTAAAGGTTTGATGGGTGTTACTATTGATGGGTTACAAGGTATAAGTAAAAAAGAATAAACAATTGAACTGTATTATCTATGGATCACTGTAAAAATAGGGAAATTATCATGATGTTGTATATCTTGTCTTCATGCTAATCATTGTATTCTACTATGTATCTTGTAATGAAAATTTTTTGTATACATCTTCACTATCAATGCATTATTCAGTGACTTGAGCTTGCATGCGTTTGAGGTAGAGAATAATGTTCGAACCACCTCCACCTTGTAACAGAACAACAAAAATGATATCATCCTCCGGTTAGAGCGAGCGGGTATGAGTATTTATAGGTACGAACAGAATTGATTAATGGATAGCAACGATTCGAGACCAACTTTAATAACTCATCTCATCTCCATACAATAATAATATTATTTGATATCAACGATCTGACGGAAAGGATTATATAATAAACAGAAGATCAATAAATAAAATGTTAATTTCACCTTCAAAAATACATTCAACTTTAACATCATTATTATCCACAACAACAACCAGTAGTAATAATAATGATCAAGAAGGTCCACATACAGCATTATTAATTTATCCAAATGGTCAATTAGTTTCTTCAGCTACTTTACCTCCAACTGATGATGAGGATGATGGCGATGAGGATGTCTCAAAAGATGACGATGAAGAAGATGAAGAAGATGATGAAGAAGAAGAACCATATTTAGAAAAACAAGAAAGGATTAGATTATTATTAGGTTTAGCTAGTCAATGGAATGAAAATGAAAGTGGTAAAATGGAATGCGAGGTAGGTTATTTTTATTCATAAATCTTGATGTTTCGTTGATAATTTTAAATATCAATATATAATTTTATCAATTCAATTTGAGTATAGTTGGGTAAATTACATTTTACATATTTACCATTAAATCCAATTTCACAAGCTTCAATAATAGGTAAAGAATCTTTACCTACAATTAAACCACAATCTGTAGATGGATTTATTTTGGTTTTAAATAGTAATAAAAGAGTAAATTGGAGAGTTTTAATACAAAAAGTGAGTCATAATTTCATTTGACCTTTGTGTGATTTTGGGTTTGGATTTCTTTTTAAGGTAAAGGTGACAAGAAAGTTAAACTGACTTGTCTACGTATCATCATCGAATGAAAATAGTCTGAAGAATTCAAAAGTAATTGGAAATCACAATAAGATAGCACTCAACATACTGCTCGTTGTCATCATTGTTGTCGAAGAAGTACCGAGTTGGGCCAGTTTATCGCTTGAATGACAAGATGAATATCATAGAAAAACATATTGTAACATCGGGGATGATCATATGGGTGTATACATCATAAAGTAACTTTCATTTGTATCACTTAGTATACCATGCATAGTTGTATAATTCTATTACAATCCCGATGATACATCTTCAATCCATTAAATTCTAATATACAACTTCCTATCGCATATGTTAATACTATATTTGTCCTACAGCACAACCATCACCTCTTAAATCACTTCCAGCTGCCCAAACTCTTCTCCCATATGGATCTATAACTCTTTGTATAATTTGACCTTTACCTAAAGTTGATCTATTATAACCTGTTGCTAATTCACATTTATGTCCTAACTTTTTTAACTCTTCAATCGTTTCAAGTGATATACCTTCTTCAAACCAAATTTCACTATTACCTATATTATCACCTACAATATTTTGTTTAACAGAATCAGGTAAACCAGCTGAAATACAAAATCTAGGTGAATCTAATGACGATTGAACACTAAATCCACGTAATTTATTTAGTAACACTTGTACATGTCCTTGAGGTTGCATAAATCTGTTTGTGGTTGATTAAACAAAATCACAATGAGCAATATATATCAGCTAAGGATACCACAATCATCTATCGCTTCGATTCCTCTTTCCCTCCTTCATTTGAACTATGGATCCATACTGAAAATTGAAAATATGTCTGATTTACTCACCCTCCCATTACACCGAAAGACATAAGTAATTCATCATTCTGGGTAACCATAGCAGGTATAATAGTATGATAAGGCCTTTTACCTCCAGCTACGTTATTCGGATGACCTTTTTGTAATGTGAAACCTGATCCACGATTCTGCAACGTGAATCCTGTACCTTTTGGTATAGCTCCGGTGCCGAATCCTATTAGTACAAGTACCTATATTAGCTTTTAATACGGCCAGTGGTGATTAAGAAAAGGATGAGCAAAAACTCGCCAGCATAATTGGAAGCTATGAAAGAACAACTATTTCCTTCTTTATCCGCCGTCGCCAAATATACTGTATCACTCGAATTGATAGGGTCACCATGGGCGACTTTGGTCGATGATTCCAGATTAATCAATGCGGCTCGTTTGTTGAGGTATTCCTGAATGAGATCAGGTTTAGCTACTCTGTTTGGGTAGGGAATCACACCTTTTGAAACTGCTCACCTTACTGAGAAGTTCTTCTACAGGTACTCGAACAACATCAGGATCGGTGACATAGTATCGAGCTATAATCGAAAGATGATTGATTAGCTAGAATTTAGTAGCTGGATATGTTACCTAGCGATAAGAGCTTTGAGTGCATCAGAAGAGCGAGACTCACTGTCTATGCGGATAATTGATACGAGAGGGTCAACAATGTCAGCTTTAGACTCTTCGTTTACTCTCATCAGTCAAACATCTGGCTTACCAGCAAACGCAAGTCTCAAAGCCTCGATCGAAATATGTAGATATAACGTCGAAATATGAGGTAGTTCCAAAACATCGATACCATGTTGCGTTTCTACCGCTTCTATAATACCTAAAGCTACTAAAGCAGTTAAACCTTGACCATTTGGAGGACACTGTATGATACATCCATTAGCATAGATAGATATCGTCGAAGTGATGTGGCGTACCTCCCATAATGACACACCTTGATCACCAGCATCCCCAACTTTGAAATCATATTTTATCGGTTGAATAACTTCAGCATCACATTCAGCTAGATCTTCTAATGTCATAACTCCGCCACCTGCTTGGATAAGATCAACAATAGCTAATCGAAAAACACGTAACAATATCAATATTTGCCTGCCATTTAGGACCTTGATTCTTGATACGGGAGAAACTATCCGAGTTGCTTACCTTGAGCTATTCGACCTTTATAAAATCCTTCTCTACCATGTTCAGCCATAGCTTCCAGTGTATCTGCTAGTTGCGAATGAACCATGACATGTGATGGCAAGGGAGGGTTCTGAGCGAGGTGTGAGTTAGCTGGGTTATCATGAGAAGTGCCCTCAAGTGCACTAGCAGAACTCACTCCATCAGGCATCATCATTCTGGTTCGGTACAAGTAAGCTTCATATACTGGGATGCGATAGTGATAAGTAAGCTTACTCTTTCCAATTAGGCGAAGCGTTCTTTATAAGCTGTTCAGACTTTTGCCACTACATATGGGAGGTTTATCAGCTGAGCTCGCTAAGATACCTCATGGAGCAGGGCTTACAGCATTACTGTTCAATTCATGTTCAGGTACACCTTCTCTAGCCAACCTAATCGCTGGATCTAAAATCTCTCTCATAGTTAAATTACCTGAACCAAATTCCGACACTGTTTTTATCCATCCTGCAGCCGCACATGGTACAGTCACCGAATTCAAATTTGTCAAGGGTATCTATGATTTAATCAGTTAGATCGTTCACGCTTCATCGTAAATCCGATGCCAGATGTATGTACAGTCGAATCAGAAGGTGGAAAGTTTTGGGATTGGCTTACACTATCACCTGTGATACCTTGACTTCGTAAATATTCTAAAGTCAAAGCTTTAGGTGATTTACCAGAACCATTTATACCTTTGACAGTCTTCGATTTGGCGTCGTAGAAAAGACAGAAAACGTCTAAGCATACCGACGAACATTAGTCATGCTGCTTTGCTGAAAAGACACGAACGAGAGAACTCGACTCACCACCACCGATACCTGTAAAAAAGAAAAATCCAATATCAGCGCAAATCGTGTTGCCAACCATCCTCTGCTTATACCACGACACATCATGACAACTTTAAGAAGCAAGACTGACCAGTACAAGAAGGCTCAGTGACGTTTAACGCAGCAGCAGTGGCTACAGCAGCATCGGCTAAAAGAAGGAACCAAGATATCAGCTTGTTTCACTGTTAAAGGTAGTAGCCAATATGTAAATCAGCTGACCTGCATTTCCACCTTTATTTAGAATCTCCAGCCCAGCTTGAGCGGCTATGCAGTTGCATCAATCAGCGGAATCTGATGAGATACTACAAAACATGCACAGTTGTTAACACACCTAATGGCTGAGAAGTAGCTACAGCTCCTTTAGTCGAAAAGATAGTTGATCTCCTCGAAGGGAAATGTGCGAATTGAGGTTCATGAGAAGGGTGTAATTTCGAGAAATCTAATGGAGCCATTCTTGCTTGTTGCGTCGCCTGGTGATGCTTCTTTACCTGCAACTGGCTATAAGATTACAGAAAAGCGAGTCACTTATGGAAATCAGCATCACTCTCTGAGTGTTATGATAGACATAAAGCGGTATTCCTTGGTATCCCCACTCAACAAATTTAGCCGATATGGACAGCTAAAGATAGGACAATTGACGATAATCACGACTTGATAAATCCCATAAACACACTTAGCGGACCGGTCTTATCCGATAATGGTGATGTAAGACACATCCCATTTAAGTGGAGGGCAGGACAAGGTACGCGCGTGTTTCAAGAAACGTTGCCATCGGCGTTTATTTTGCGCTTTCGGACATAACAGCCGTGGGTTAGGGTGCCACTTCTTACTCTTGTTCACGTAATACCGCTTTCACCTATGGTTGCATATAGCTCCCACCATACAGGATGCCACAGATCGTATGATGAGATGAGAACGATAGAATGCTTAGTGTGAGAACCCTTAGTGCTCTGTCTGGTTTGCTCCCTACTCCTGTCATCCTTGCTACCGTTTGATGCTTGCGTTGCTTGCTTGCCTGCTTGCTGCTCTCGCTTCGTCGTTGGTGCTTTGGTTGTTGGTGTATTTCGATAAAATACTTGAAGATTGATTTTCACATCGAAAATAGGTTCTTCTTCTTCATCCTTCAAAATCAGTCAACATGGGTTGTAAGTATTTGGTCATTATTAGAAAGAGAGATCAAGGGGATAATGCTGATCACATCGACACGATATTTTGCTATTTTCTAAATCAATTTCGACCATCTCATTGCCATCAACCATAATCACAATAAACACCATGATCAAATTATATTGAATCACTTCCTTGACATTACCAACAATAAACAGCCAACAAGCCTCGAGGTTTACAAGCCGCCCGAAAACTCAGAACTTCCAGAAGGGAGAACAGATGGGCCGATAAAAACTATAAAAAGAGAGCTCTTGGTAAATTCTACAAAACCTCTCCAACTGGTGGTTCTTCTCACGCCAAAGGTATCGTTTTAGAAAAGGTGAGTTTTGGTGGATATGGTTATGGAATTTGCAAGGATTTTTAAGAGAGGAAAGATTAGATAGAATCATTGAAGAGGATATATGGAATATCCAAGACTACGGACGAAAGAAATCTAGTATCAAGGGTACATCAGTAGTATACCCCCGGAATTAACAATCAAGATGTAGACGTTCTCGCGTGGGAATTGAACGTCGATTTTGGAGATAGGATAACACCATAATGCTGGTGAAGATGAAATTGAGACAAGAATCGCATCATGATATGGATGTGGGAATTGGGATATAGTTGTTGTGAGAAGAGCTTGCTAACATCCCTTCTCCTCTTAGGTCGGTGTTGAAGCCAAACAACCTAACTCAGCTATTAGAAAATGTGTTAGAGTCCAACTTATCAAAAACGGTAAAAAAGTTACTGCTTTCGTACCTAATGATGGTTGTTTGAACTTTGTAAGTTTTGCGTACCACGTTTACAACCTATACATATCAGTCCTTGAAAAGCTGTTACTGATCATCGTGCATCCTCATCCAATAGACCGATGAAAACGATGAAGTTTTAATTTCAGGTTTCGGTAGACGAGGTAAAGCTAAGGGTGATATTCCTGGTGTACGATTCAAGGTCGTCAAAGTTTCAGGTGTTGGTCTTTTAGCTCTCTGGAAAGAAAAGAAGTGAGTTTATACTACCCATCAGTATGATTTGACAGGGATATCCTGCATCAACTGACAAATGCTGACCATTGATTATTCATCGCCCTTTAGAGAGAAGCCTCGATCTTAAGCAGTTTGTCACATTACCACAAAAAAACTAGCATTATTTTATCGTATTTTTGGTTTTGGACGACTGGGATGCATGTATGATCTGACACAGATATAATGAAATGAACAAGATACGAGATTGGTCTCTGAGCATTGATCTAAAGGATAAGAGGATTGAGCAATACACCTTGGGAATGATGTCTAGGAGTTGGGGAATAGACTAGTTCAAAGTCAACAGATACGTCTGCACACGCTTGGTGAACGGATGGAATGGTTTCCACAAACGTAGTAGTGAGAACTGACAGCGTTGTGGTCCTTGGGCTCTTGAGTGGTTCACGGGAATGGGAACTGCGTATCCAATCTGAGTATTCCTTCCATTCATCCTGCGATGAAGATTGGAGATTGTCGGATCCACCAAACCTCTGGCTTGACAGAAGTGTGCAATATTGTCGGTTGCATATGGCGCATCTTTAATGTTGTTGTTATTGTTGCACTTTTGAATATCGACTGATGTGGTATGTGAACGAGGATCTGTGTCACAAATCCAAAGCACAGATCACTCGTTCTCGCATCGATTTACACCCTTCATTCTTCACTCATCATGCTGAACATTCACTTTGTATGTAAATGCATCAAGCATTGAAGGATTAAACAATTTTACCTTGGTCAAAGAAGAAATAAATATATAGATAAATAGACTAGATCGAATCGTGAAGATACCCAGCCTCAGCCTCCTCTGTAATCTCTGCATAGAGACAATTTATCTCAATCACTAGTTGTGAGATAAGAAATTTCAGTAGCATTGAATGTAAATTACTTTATTTCCCCTCTTTCAAAACAAATAGATAAACTTTGAAAAAGAGAATTATGGCATTTTCATCATTAGCAGATGAATTAGCAGGTGCATTTGATAATGATGAACCTTTAGACGTTAATCAAAATCTTGGTAATTCTTTAGCAGATGAATTTGGATTAAACTATGAAAGAGAATTAGGACTAAACCTTGATAATGGTAATCTTGGTGGTAAGTAATTCTTTCTACTTTCAAGCTCAAAGGAATTACGTATACGTTGTTGAAGTAAAGCTAAGAATTCTCCATTCTTCCTTCTTGATTGACATCTACTTAGCCGAGATGCAAGAACCTTCAACTCCCCTCTTAAATAATAAACACAACACCTTGCCTAGACTTAAGACTCCTCTAAGATATACAGATGATAACAATAGACCTGATTACTCACCTACTAATTTAGATGAGATTTCACCTAATAGAGGTATAGATTTAGATTTAGAACTAGAATTACAGCTGAACGATGGACATTCATATTCACCCATTAATCACAATGGACAACAAACTTTCCAGACCCTTGGAGATGAATTTGGATTTAATAACGAATTTGAAAATGATACTTTCAACGCAAATAGATTATCACTTGGTTCAAGTCCTATAAAATCAGGTAATATAAGAAATAAATCATCTAATAGATCATTAAAATTCCAAAAATCGAATTCTAGTATAAGAGGTTTATTTAACAAGACAAACAGTATCGTTAATCATGAAGAATTATCCAAAAATCATTTAATCATATTATCTGAAAGTTTAGCTAGTACATCAAGATTGTTATCTTCTTTGAAACAACTGAATAGCAATAGTAATAACAGTCATGGTTACTGTCATCACGAAGGTAAATCAGAAAGACACGATGTGAAGGGGACTAATAGTCCAAGTCTAGAAGATAAACTGCAAGAACATCTCAATAAGATGAATGATGTTGAAAGGAAAAGGGATGAGTGGATAAGAGATTTAGGTTTTTTATCTAGAGAAGCTGGATTAGGTGGATTAGATGGTGATTTGACAATTCATGATCAACATTTACACACCATAGATCTGAATAACATACTTGAAGAAGAAGATGATGAAGACCGGGATGAGATTGTTTGGCAAGGTGGTTGGACTGGTGAATTAGATCTTCTACGTCTAGAAGAGGAAACTCCTGGTTATCGTCCCGATGAGCAAAAAGGCAAAGAGCAGTCTGACCCTCATCCACTCAAAAGGGAGACACACACGAAGGCAGCAGAAGAAAACACAGATAGTCATCATGTATCACTGAACGATGATAGTGAGGATATTGATGGTGATGATGATCTCAGCCATGATAGTTTTTATGAAGATTTTGGACCAAAACCATTCAACGTACCATCTTTTTCATATAGATCACCTACAAAATCGGTTTATTCTGACCATGATGAACTGTCTCATTCGAGTTCAACATCGCCTTTGACAAACCATAATCTTAATCTTAATCATAATCACAAATATAATCATGATGCTAATCAACATGTATCATCGACATCAACAACAATGATATCTTTACCAAATTTAATCAAATTACTTAAAAGAGATACAGATAGTCTGCTAGAAACTTTAAAGATATTATCAGATAATTTACATAATTCAAATTCATATCAAAATTCTATAGCTAGACAAATGAAAGGAATTAAAGTTTTCGTTGAAGATTTGAATGAAAAGAATAAGATTGAAAATGATGCTAGGAATAAATTAGATCTATGGGAGCAATATAGATTGAAAATTGGTTTAACCAGAAATAAAACAAAACAACATAATAATAACAATGATATTAATGAAGATGGTAAAGAAGGAAAAGAGCATGATGATAAATGTTTATCAATAAAAGATAAATTGGATAACGAATGTAATGAATTTCAAAAACTTTTAGATAAATATACGAAAAAGGTTGACGAGATTAGAAGAAACACCGCTATGATTAGATAAAATAAGAACAACATAACTCTCAATATGATATCAAGAACATATGTCTCAGCTTGAGAGGTTTCGACGGTATAGCGAAGTGGTATGTGATCAGTACCCTGTCGGTGCTTTCACACGATGGATACAAGGGACCGAAACTTAGATACGGTGCTACGGTATTAGTAAACGAAATATCCACATGATAACGACAGACATGATAATGACAATGATGACAATGACAATTTGACCTTTTCTTGGGTTGACCCTAATTACACATAATGATATCTTGACAATGTTTACTCGATAGATTACCTCTGTATAGAAACTTTATACGTACATATACATATACATATACATATACATATACATATACATATACATATACATATACATATACATATACATATACATATACATATACATATACATCTCACCATATACACACATATGCATGTCATTCCTGTGTTATATACCATTCAAGTAAGGTATGGACAATGATATGACTTGACCTTATCATCACCATAGGTTTACTGGAATCAAGCTATGATGTTACCATATGGGTTCTCGGACATCGGGTATGACCGATGGGCATTAATTATAGGCTATATAGCTATGACGATTAACGTTATCTCACATTAGAAAGATTATTAAATTGTTTAGATGCTGTAATGCTGATCAAGCGATATTCAATATAAATCTCATAAATCGAAAGATCATTTTTATAGATGTGAACAACACTTCAAGAACAATTTGCCTATCTTTCAATTTACTCTGTATAGTATAGTACCTCACATCTCATCAACAATGAAAGTATAAAAATCATATCATCTTACCCTAAAACCATCCAATAGATCTCTCGATCTCGTATCAGTTCAGCATAATCGATCTTATCAGTATCTGTAGTAATTGGCTTATCTACATTAGACCATTGTAATCAGCACCTTCACAGCATCTTTCGAAACTAATAATCTTGGCTCATCACTCTGGAGCTTAAGAGGTATCGGCCGATCAACTTGTCAACATGTCATCATCCAAATCATCTAGACCAACATTACGACCTAATCCATCGATATCTTCCATGACTTCTTCCTCCTCATCCACTCAAACTCAATCAACCATTAAACCTGATCATATATCACATGCGCATGAACAACAACATAATTATGTACCTTCATTTGATGATATTGGATTAACTTCAAATGGAATAACTGAAAGAGCATTATTTTCTGGTAACAATACACCTAGTCCTTCATTATTAGTATCAGAACAAACACCATTATTAGAAAGACAAAGACAAATTAAAGGGAAATCAAAATCAAAAGATACTGAAAAACAAATACCAGAATGGAAAAAACCAAGTCCGAAATGGTTATATCCATTTATAATTGGTGTACCATTATGTATTGGAATGTCAATTGCACCAAAAGCTGAATTATACGTTAATTTAGCTTGTTTAGCTCATCCTCCTTCAGCTTCAAAAGATTCAAATAACGGTCATTTTCAATTGGCAGAATCAAGCTTAGTCAATCAACGAGTACAAAGCGAAAATCCTTTGAACAATTATATGTACAATGGCATTGGACATAATTCATATGTTGGAATCGGACATGATTTACAAGCTAATATGACAGTTGGAACAGGTGATTATGTGTTATCGCCAGCAGATAAATGGTTTTTGAAATTACAACGTGATATATATGAATATAGATTAAATCATCAATCAAATTCAACAAAATCAATTCCATCTGGAAGACCAATTATCTTGCCTCCATCGACAACATCATCCGAACCAAAGGTAGAACCTACTTCACCTTTACCTAGACCTGATAAACCTTACCCATCGGATAAAGACGGCAATGAAGATAAATCACCTAATGAAAACGATAAAACCAAAGATAATGATAATCATAGACCATATGAAGAGATTGATCCAAGATTATGTAAAAAGGACGCTAAAGTCCAAGCTGCCGCTGCTAAACTAACCATGAGTGAGTGGACGATTATCGTCGCCAACGCAACAATAACTAATTACCCTTGTACACGACATAGTGATGACTCTCACTATGGGTTTACTATCAGCTTTGACAACTGGATTCTGGGGTCAAACCTCTGATAAATTAGGTAGAACGAAAATCATAGCTGTTGTTGAAATTGGTCTTTTGTTGAAGTGAGTTTCGAGACCGCTCTCGCTCGGAGTCCAGACAACCTGAGTTAATTTTTGTGGTGTTTCCAGTGAAATCTGCTTCATTGTTATTGCCAATTTCCCCTATGCTGTTCCAGGTGGATATAGATTATTATTACTTGGACCTATAATCGAAGGTCTTTTAGGTGGATATAGTACCATATCAGCTACGTTAAATGCTTACGTCTCAGATATAACACCTGATGGAAGTAGAGTAACTATTTTCGCCAGAATCAGCGGTATCTTTATGGCTGGTTTCGCCGTTGGTCCTGTATTAGGTAGTTTGTTGATTAGCTGGACTGGGAATATGTAAGTGCGCCGAACTTCAAGCATTTATTGTTCTTTAGCTGATCAATAATCAATAATGAATAATTGTTAGTATGACGCCATTTTACGTCAATGCGATAGTGTATACATTATATATACCATTATTATCATTTTTATTACCTGAATCACTATCTTTCGAAGCACGAGAAGAATTAGCTAAAAAAGCTAAAACGTTAAAAGAAGAAGCTAAAAAAAGAGATGAATTAGAAAGGGAATGGGAAAATGAAACTCCTTTTATCAATAATAATAATGAAGATGTTGATCCGCTATTATCAGGTTGGTCAAGAATGTCAAGCTTCTCTACAACACCAAATCAAAATAATCAAACTCACTCAAAGAGAAGAAAAAAGTTGATGGGTAAAATTAAAAGATCCTTACGAAAATTATTTGGTTTTTTAGAACCTTTAACTATCTTCATTCCTACAAAACATGAAGAAAATGATCAACACAGAGACTGGAATTTGACTGTCGTAGGAGCTGCTTTGTTTTTCATGAGTATGATCTTTGTAAGTCATCATTCAGTTCACCTCGAACCGTTATCGAGTTAGGCTAATACCAGTCACCTTTTGCTGGATAGGGTATAATGAGTATCAAAGCGCAATACACTTTTTACGCTTTTGGTTGGACCTCTACTCAGGTAAGTCAAGCATACTGATAATATATATGATATACAAATACATATCTGATTTGAATGAATTTATAGCTCGGACCATACATGTCAGTCACTGCCTTTTCGAGGAGTTTTGTACTTATCGTTCTTGTACCGAGTAAGTGAATCAGTCATCAAGCCAATGTCAGATAAACGGGAGACAAAGCTCATTTGGTCATTCACAGTCGTGATGCACTACGTCAAGCCAAGATTTTTACCAAATGAGGATGCCAATCCCGTTGCTCAAGTTGGCGATCCCGCTATAGATGAGGAAGTCATTGAAAGTGTACTACACAACGATCAACCCTCATCCACACAAGATATCGAAAACCAAAATGGCAAGGTTGGTATCCTACCAAGTGAATCAAAACTTCAACCCAAACGATCAGCGCATTTAGATCTATACACAGTTAGAATATCATTATTGTTGGAAACTATACCATATATATTTCTATCTTTATCACCTTCACCAATAGGATTCATTTTTTGTTCTATATTGACTACATTAGGTGGACCTTCTAATCCAGCAGCAAACTCACTAGCATTAAGTTTATTAAAAGATCCAAATCAATCAGGTAGATTATTTGGTGCATTAAGTGTTTTACATGCTTTAGGTGCGAATTTATTATCCCCTTTATTATTTGGTACGATTTTCGCTTCAACAGTTGGTACATATGCCGCAACTATTTTCATCTTGGCTGCTGTGTCTCTGGTCTTAGCTCAAATTTGTGTCTCTTTCGTGAGATTGGATAAAAAATCAAAAAGTGAAATTGGTCAAGAAGAAAATGAAATTGATGGTGTAAGAAGAGGTAGAAGTAGAAGAGTTAAAAGTGTGAATAGTTCTAGTAGCTCAAGTCAAGTTCAAATGTGATTCGTGTCAATACCACAGTTCAAGCTGAACTTGCTGGATAATTTGGATCAGAGTAGTGATAGTATAGATCCGATCAATGATGATGATCTAGTCGTGATGATTGACCAATCTCAATGATAATACTTGTTGTTCGTATATACTTTCTCTCGGCCTCACATAACTTGTATTCGTAACTGTATTTCTCCGTTCCATATCTTACTTTACCGTTTTAAAAGTACGGTGTTATGGAGGTCTGTTATTCGATTTTTCTGCTTGATCTATCTGCAAATTGTCTTTCGTTTATACACGGGGTTTTCATCTTCATACCTTATGTTCAATTAGTAAATGCAACAAAATAACTCGGAGATAGTAATCCATCATCTTTAGATCGCAAGGCCAATCGATGACGATGTTCTTGAGTAACTCCAATAGGTGAGAGAAACACTTCATCAACCTCAATAGCAGGCTCTCAATAATGGTATGAACTGCAATCACTATATGAGCATAAAGCCTAATTCCCACCAAGCGTTACTACCTAATATACTAATACTACATAGTACAGACTAAGTCGTTCCGAATGTTCATCCTTCATGCAGAGAATACCAAAAAAAAAGCCAACGTCGATCAATTTTAAAGGTAACCTTATTCAAGGTTGTTATCAATGAAATGAAAAGAAAAGAGAAGAAAAGAAAAAGAAAAAACGCCACGATCAGGTGGTACCTTTTTTGCGAATCCTCACAGTTAGTTGTACAGATTGAGTTTGTCACCCAAACAATCAAACTGTCTTTTAAGGGTTCAAAAACAGCCGAAAGGTACTTTAGATTAAACTCATTTTCCTACCCTTAAAAACCCTGATGTGATCAACCTCTTCAAGTTATCACGAGTAAGCTTTTCTACGTTTTAGCATGATTAACATGATTAGCGGGATCAATCTGTTATTAGCAATTTTTGTAATTGTTCAGGTTACCCTCACCGTAAAAAGCTATCTTCCATAAGCTCACACGCACTTGTTGTCAGTTGTCCATCGTTGATCACTTACTATGCATGATGCAAGTGATCACATGCATAGTAAGTGATCAATAGAAAGTACGATCGCATCGCTTCTTCGCACAACAATGTATAAATGTCACTAAGAATTGCGTCTACAGTGGAATGATAGTCGGAATGATGATGTGATCTATTATGTTGTAACAGTGTGCGATTCCAGACCAGCGGAACCAATTTAGTTATTGATGTATACGTTATACGGTGTGAATGCCATCTTACATCCTGTTGTCACGATATACAAATGTCCATACGCCGATCACATTAATCTCATAAATCTTAGATTGCAAGGAAAGAGACATCCATAACAATTCTACTTGCTATCATTCTGTGTATATCCAGATATACATATACATATTGACAACATCAAGCGCACAATACATGCAAAACAACAACAATCCCAAAGAAGTGTAATCAGATATACGTACTCTATCGATTTAAGGGACGTTGAAAGACATTCTTAAAGCTAAAACAAACAACGACAACAGTCTTTCGTTTACTCTCTTCTTATACAACAGATCTATTTCACCCATCCAATTCGGACAGAGACAAAGCTGAAAGATCGAATTTTAAGTCGGGAACCAAGCTTCCTCGTTTCCACTACCATCCATTCATCTTTTATTCTCATCATTCACTTAAATGCCTCTATTTCGGCGACAGACAATACCAAATCAACCTCAGAATGCTGTAAATCAACTCTCAGCAACCACAACAACAGAAAATGAGGTACCCATCACCATGCCTTCTTCAATAACTTCAAAAATCTCAATTCATGATTCTCCCTCATCGTCTTATTCAGCTCAATTAGGTCAGCCTATCACGACCACTTCGCACAATCAGTTAGACCGGGTACCTACTTCTCTAAAACATAGTCAAAGTGGAGATCCAAATGATCTATCCGGCATTCATGATTCACCTGAAAAGGAAACAAAAAATATGGATAACAACGAAGACGCGTACATTAGAAACTCATCATCACAGGATATATCACGTATGAGAAATATGACTTCTTCACCAAGACCAACATCTTCATCAGGTAAATTAGGCACAAGTCCACCTGAAAGAAAGAAACATTCTCCCAGAGCTAAAAATGGTTCTACAAGTGCTAGGATGGAATCTTCAAAAGAAGAAGCTGAAAGAAGAAGATCTAAAATCCTTAAAGATATTGAAGATTTTAAAGCTGGATCCGGATCAACATCAACTTCATCACCTCTGGTATTTGGAGACACAGTCACTACAACACCTGGAGAAACAGATGACGATTATGAAGATCTCAATGATGATGACGATGATAATTATTCCGATAGAAGGGATAGTATCTTAGATCCACCAACTCAACAGCAACAACAACAGAGAACAAAAGTTTCTCCATTAGCTAAGAGGTTAGGTGAAGAACCACCTTTCATGTTACCTCATCCATCTAAAACTACTCAAACATCACAAGCTTATCCAGGAGTTGTTATTGGTTCTTTCGCAGGTGGAGGATCGACTTTTGGCGAAGGTATGGTAGGATTTGACGGTGGTATAGGAATGAATATGGATGATATCTTAGCTCCGTCTTCAACTTCAAATAATGGTAGACGTAATAGTACAAGTGTCAATGCCAATACAACGTCTCAAGCTGCACCAAATATAGCACCATGGTTGATGGATGATAGTAGTCCCACAGCATCTTCAGCTCCACCACAATCCTCGTTGGAAGTTGAAAGGACTACCTTCGGTCCCGCTGCTACATTGCGCGAGAAAGATTCATCTAGAAAAGCTACAGGCGTATTAAACCACTTCTCTTCAGTCCCTTCATTACCGAAAATACGACGACAACCATCGGCAGATCCTCAAGGCGAGTCATACGTTGGTTCATCTTCCAGAACAGCTTCACATACTTCCATCTCAACTCAGATAGGTCAGCAAACTCCTATAGCTTCCTCCTCTTCTAGTATAATCGATACTTCAAGTTCCTCAAGACCTAGAAACAATTCAGGAGATAGTCTACAAACTTTATCTGCTCCACACCGATCAACAAGGGATAATTCACCTAAATTAGAACCGTCGTCTAATAGTAAATCCCATCATCACCCCACACGGGTTGGACGATTCGGAAGTACGGCCGGTGGATCAACAGGTTCAACGAATACGGGTAACGAGAAGAAGAAAGGATTTTTGGGGGGCTTACTAAAACGTAGAACGGGACCTAGTATCTCACTTGGTGAGTTATATCTTCGCTTGATTCGTGCTGATCAAGCCTTTAGGGTCAGTACCAGACTTTACACCGCCAGAGACAGCAAATCGGGGATCTACCGGATCGACAAGCTCTCGGATCTCCAATTCCCCTTCCATCGGTTCAATCACGAGTTCAACCTATGGGGGTCTGTCGCCTGGCGATCGTATCCCTTCAGACTCTTACGGCCGTAATTTCCGTCAAGGCTCAAATTATATCTCGGAAGGCGCAATCTCTCCTCTACAAGAAATCGCTGAAACTCCTTTCCACCTTGATATGAATCTTGATGATATGGAAGGCATTGTAGATCGGACAAAATCAAACGTTCCTTACACCCGTCCACCTCCAGTCACATCAAATTCCGGCACAACAACCGCAACCGATTCAAATGCTGGCTCTATGTCAATGGAAGATGCTCTAGCTCAAACAAGTAGTTTCGCTACCACAGTTAGTGGTGGTGATTCTAGTATTTCCAGCGGATCAGCTGCAGCTGGCCAAACTGTACCTGCTGGGCGAAACCTTGTTGGTGAAGCGGAAAGACTATCGGGACCTTTTACTAGAAATCCATTCTCTGCTACTGGTAGTTCAGTTGGTTCTTTGGGTTCAGTGGAAGGTGCTAAACCTACTACACCACCTTCACCGCATACATTATCACCAAGACATGGTTTACCACCTAGCTCGCAACCTCGAAGACCGTCTCAACTACGTAACATGAAGATGGGATCTGTTGATTCTGATAATAGTGAAACTGTCGAGACAGCTCAACCAATAGCGCCTTCCTGGGCAACAAGCGGTTCATCAAGTCAAACGGTATTCAATGATCCTTTTGGTTCCACACAAACGTTACCACCTATAATCGATGGTAGTCCAGCACTTAACAACAGTGAACAACCAGAATCACGTAAACATTCTACTAGTACAACAGCTGATATGACAGCTTCTATATCAGCTTTACCCTTACATATGACTTCTACCTCTGCCTCCGCTTCAGCCGCCGCCGCAGCAGCATGGGCAGCGCCTGAATCATGGGGTGTTGAAGGTGATGAAGATGAATCTGAAGGAGAAACAAGTTCATCATCTGATAGTGGTGATGCTAACGAGCAATGGGGTGATGGTGATGTCTCAAATGCTGCTGCTGTGGTTTCTGAAAATCGAACCTCAGGCAGTGGCAGTAATGCTAGAAGATCAAGTTCATCAACACCTAAATCACCTGATGCAATATCACCTAATGGTTCTAAGAAACCTCCTCCATTCGGTTTCAAATCTGCTCAACAGGGTTCAAAACCTTCAAGGGCTTCATCAGGTAGACCAGCAACAGGTCAAGCAGGTAAAAGAGGTAAAACTGCAAATGGTCGCCCCTCAACTGCAGCCAAATCAAACAACGGTAGACCAGGTACAAGTGGTTCTCTACATAGTACAGCTATCATGGTGAGCAGGAGTAGTTTTCTCACAAAGAATAACGCTAATACCATCGTTTGCAGCACTGGATCCGTATATACCGGGCGGACAATACATACACTCTCCATCATTTACCTATACACACTAATACTGCTGAATTCATCAGTCTGTTGTCGGGGCAAAATGAAGCTCCAGCGGGCAAGAAGGTTACAACCAGTATGAAATTGTATCTACGAGAAAGGGGTCAAGGTGAGTTTACAAGTATATCAATCACCCGCTGACCTCGTATCAGACCGTTTGCTATTACCCTCGGAAAAACCCATCGCTATCCAGCATCGACGTTTATCACAAGCTGGTTATACAGAGGCAGAACACCCCGAAGAAATTGGTAAAGACGACATGGCCATCTTGTGTCGATTCATCTATCAAACACCAGCTTTACCCATCATGAACCCCGAAGAAGAGAGTTCATACGATTCTTTCGAATTTATTGACGTTGCCAGACGTGATCTTCAAACTATCCCCATTTTCTTACATCTTCACGCCAACAACATCATCATTTTGAATGTTTCTGCCAATCCTATGACGGATATCCCTCTAGATTTCATTCAAGCTTGTACAAGTCTAAAAGAATTGAGAATGTCTAATATGGCCTTAAAACGAGTACCCAACAGTATTCGAGCAAGTACTACCTTGGCTAGATTGGACGTCTCCTGTAATCGTATAGCAGATCTGGAATCCGTTCCTTTGAATGAAGTCGAAACCTTGGTATCACTTAAAGTACAAAATAACAAACTCACTTCCATGCCCAGCTACTTTGCTCAGATGAAAGCTTTGAAATACCTCAACATTTCCAACAACAAGTTCGAAACTTTCCCTTCGGTAGTCTGTGAAATGTCCAACTTGGTCGATCTAGATGTATCCTTCAACAATATCACCGAATTACCGTCAAAAATGTCTGACCTGAAATCTCTCGAACGACTCGCATTATTCTCAAACGAATTGACCACGTTCCCACCTTCTTTCAGTACTTTGGCCAATTTACGAATCCTTGATGTGAGACGAAACAAGCTCACAGACCTTACAGCGGTCTACGCTTTACCAAATCTTGCAACGCTTCAAGCAGACCATAACACCATTGTCACTCTTGACGCACAGATAGGAGCAAACGTTCGTCAATTCAGTGTTCCACATAATTCAATCACTCGATTTACTCTTGCTCCTCAACCTGAAATGGCAATGGTGACGTACAATCTTACCAATCTTAACTTATCACATGGTAAAATCTCTACTCTTGCGGACGAAGCATTCAGTGGCCTGATCAACCTTGTCAAATTAAATCTCAATTTTAACCAATTTACGCGATTACCTTCCACCCTTAATCGACTCAAAAATCTAGAAGTATTCTCATGTACAGATAACATGTTAAACGATTTGCCAATAGGTCTTGGTGCTTTGCAAAAATTACGAGTACTCAATCTACATAATAACAACCTCAAAAACCTAAGATCGGAATTATGGGCATGTGGATCATTAGAAACGATGAATGTCAGTTCGAATATGTTGGAAGGGTTTGAACCTCTTCCTGATGATATGGCTGCTGCAATGGGTGTTGATCCTTCAGAAGTTCCTGAGATGATTGACGGATTACCACCATGCGCATATACTTCTAGACATGTTTATCTAGCTGATAACAGGATTACAGATGAAATTTTCCATTACCTAGCTCATTTACCACATATCAGAACTATTAATTTAAGTTTCAATGAGATTTACGAAATCCCACCAGACACCTTATGTCATCTCACTAAATTAGAATCCCTGTATCTTAGTGGGAATAAATTAACAAGTTTACCAGCAGAAGATTTAGAAAAATTAGTCAGTCTCAAAACATTACACTTGAATGGTAACAAACTCCAAACCCTTCCATCAGAATTGGGCGCCATCAAATCTCTACAGCATCTCGATGTTGGAAGTAATGTTCTCAAGTATAATATTGCAAATTGGCCATACGATTGGAATTGGAATTGGAATACCGCCTTGAGATATCTCAACTTGTCAGGTAACAAACGACTTGAAATCAAACCTACCTCAGCGCAAGAGATGAATCACGCTTCAAGTTTCCGAAAAGAGTTATCAGACTTCACTGCCCTCACTCAACTTCGTGTTCTGGGTCTCATGGATGTTACTTTACGTATTCCGTCGTTACCGGATGAAAGTGATCAAAAAAGAGTCAGAACATCTTTCTCTGACATCAACAATATGGCATATGGTATATCCGATATGTTGGGTACAAACGAAAATCTTGCAATGTTTGATCTGGTAGTTCCCAATTTTAGGGGTAAAGCAGATGAATGTCTTTTTGGTATGTTTGGTAGGACCACACCAACTTTCCATGCTGGTAAATTACCCAAAAGACTCCAAGAAATTTTTGCTGGAGAATTAGTTCACTTTCTTGGTAAACTCGCGGCAGAAGAAGAAATCAGTACTGCACTTAGAAGAACGTTCTTATATGTTAACCGAAAGTTACTCGAAGATTCTTTCGCTCCTGGCACAACGCGAAAAGGTTCAGTGCAAAGTATGGCCAGTATAGAAGACACTTTCCGTGGTTGGGCACCTGCTGTTGGATCGTTATATCGAACTGGTTCTTCAGGTGCTGTTGTGTATCTGGTCGGCAGAACGTTGCACGTAGGGAATGTTGGTGATATCTTGGTAGTAGTATCTAAAAGAGGGGAAGCCGAATTACTTTCCACAAAACATGATCCGACCGATCGAGAAGAAACTGCTAGAATTCGACGTGCCGAAGCGTGGGTATCAACTAAAGGATTCATAAATGACGATCAAGACATAGATATTTCAAGAGCTTTCGGATACTGGCATAATTTCCCAGCTGTCAATACTTCACCCGAAATTAGAGTACGAAATCTAACAGAACAAGATGAATTCGTAATCATTGGTAATAATGCTTTATGGAGTGTATGTTCCTATCAAACTGCGGTCGATATTGCAAGAACAGAAAAAGACGATCCAATGATGGCTGCTCAAAAGTTGAGAGATTTCGCTATCTCATACGGTGCAGATGGAAGTGTCATGGTAATGGTAGTCAATATTTCCGATTTATTCTTTGGCCAAAGTGGACATCGACCAAAGTTACAGCCTAGTGATACAGCGACTGAAAATGATACCGCTACTGCGGCAGTATCTAAACGACCCATAACACGTCGCAGAGAAGAAGTCGGTGATAGAGTTTTGAATCGACTTCAAAAGGAAATCGAACCACCTATAGGACAAATAGCTATTGTGTTCACTGATATAGTAAATTCAACACATTTATGGGAAACGAATCCAGGTATGCCAACATCAATCAAAATTCATCATAATTTCATGAGAAGACAATTAAGATTAGATGGAGGATATGAAGTTAAAACTGAAGGTGATTCTTTCATGGTTTCATTCCAATCTGTCACAGCAGCATTATTATGGTGTTTCAATTGTCAAATTGGATTATTATCACAAGAATGGCCAAGAGAATTATTAGAAGCTCAAGATGGTAAAATAATATATGACTCAAAGGGTACTCTGATTCAAAGAGGTTTAAGAGTTAGAATGGGTGTACATTGGGGTTCACCTGAATGTGAAAGAGATCCAATAACAAGAAGAATGGATTATTATGGTCCAATGGTTAATCGTGCAGCAAGAATCAACGCTTCAGCAGATGGTGGTCAGTTGATGGCTTCAGGTGATGTCATTTCAGAAATCAATTCCGTAAGAGAATATTTAGAATCAAATGATGAAGAATCGTTAAATGAATTACAGGGGGATCTGAAAAGAGAGTTGTTGGAATTGAGAAGAATTGGTTTAGATGTTAAGGACATGGGTGAAAGGAAGTTAAAAGGTTTAGAGGGTAAGTTTTCTTTCCTTTGCATTCCTTTAGCTAATAACCAATCTGCTATATAGTACCTGAAAAATTACACCTTTTATATCCCAAAACTTTATCTGGTCGATCAGAAGTTTCAAACGATATCAGAGCGGAGGTTGAAGTGAACGATCCACGTAAACAAGAACAAAGAATGATTGATATTGAACAAGTTAAAGAATTGTCTTCAATTACTTTGAGATTAGAATCATTATGTAATTTAGGTTCTTTGTTATCAAATGACGTTTTAGAATCGAATTCTTCGTTAAAATCTTTATCACCACCTTCATCACCAAATATCAATATCACTACTAGTGGTAATACAGATCGAGAATTGTCATTACAAAGAAGAGATACAAATCCTAATACATCTACCACCACACACAAAGGAAAATCACCATTACC
Source organism: Kwoniella dendrophila CBS 6074 (assembly GCF_036810415.1). Lineage (NCBI taxonomy): Eukaryota > Fungi > Basidiomycota > Tremellomycetes > Tremellales > Cryptococcaceae > Kwoniella > Kwoniella dendrophila. Next base: position 1,321,120 of record NC_089484.1, read on the forward strand.
TATAAATGTCAATTTAGGTCCAGTGATTAGAGATGATATGAATGATGAAGAATTATTGATTATAATTGAAAGTTTAACCGGCAGATGCGAAAATGCTTTATCTACTTTGGTAAGTTGTCGAATCATATTTATCTAATAATATCGAGGAAATGAATAAACGCTAACCAATCTCTTTGTCTCTGTGACGTATGTATAGTACTTGAAACAGTTAGGTGGATTCTCAAGCGTAATGGCTGCTTTGGAAAAAGCAACCAAAATCGATTCAAAGTTAATTACACACGCTCTATCACTCATGAATGGTGCTTTTGGTGGATAAATTGAAAAAAGGTGTATTGTCATTGTACATAATATAGAGGGGGAAACACGAAATCTTCCTCATCGTTTGGATTTTCCGTTTGTTTCTTTTTCGGTTTTCTTTCTTTACTTGTGCTCGTTCCACAATTTATGGTTTCAAATTAAAATACATCTTGTCATCAATATATTCACAGTGCATCAAATTAAACATCTTGTCTCTCTCTTTTCCTTTCTTTCATTTTCATACATTGTATTTCTTTCTCTCGTTCCCCAGCAAATTAACTAATTTTTTCCCTCTGGCTTGTTTCATCTTTTCATTATTTGGATTTGGATTTGGGTTTGAGACTAAAAAGCATTCATATAATTCAGTATACTTGATATGACACAATACATTCAACAGCGGAAATGCATGATTATTCTAATCATTATATGTCGCATGTTATGAAACTTATTTCGCTACTCGATGAACTAATGCATAAACTTTCACTGGGAGCAAAGGTTATGTTCTTGTTGTACATAAAATTCACAGCATTTACAAACTATATATCAATTTCAATACCTAAATCCGATAAACCATTTTGAATCGCACCTCCATTGTCTTTTTCATTTCTGTCTATCTGAGATAGTATATAATCCAATGAGAAGGTATTCTGGTCGCTCCTATTATACGAATCAGATTATTAGCGAATTCACAGCTTCACATTGAACACATCGTATCAAACTTGACAAAAGTTTACTGCTGACAATGAAACAACTTACAATCTAGCTACACTACCTTCTAAATTCATTAAACATTTAATTAAACCTCTTAGCGTTGAAGCTAATTGATTTTTATTTTGTCTTATAAATTTACCATGACTTGTTAAAATTGAAGCTGTCCATAATAAATCAAATTCAATATGTGGGGAATTTTCAAAATGATCATTTATAAAATTTAAAAATTGAATTAAATAAATTGATGGTAATTGTTTTGATAATAATTTAATTTGACTTATTGGGATATTTTCATAAACTCTTTGTATTAATTGTTTTTCTGATAATCTTAATGACATTATTAAAGCTATTAAAAAATCTTTTTCTTTATTTAATTTTAATAAAATATTTTCTGGTGTTAAATCTAAAGATAAATCAAATGGATCAAAATTCGTTTCTTGATCTAAAGTATAAATTAATAATCCTTCAGTTGATGATGCTGCCCATGATTTACCTGTACTTGAAAATCTTACACAAGAAGTTTTAACTTCTTTTTTATATCTTCTTTTTGATAAATCACCTTTTGAAGCTCCAGGTAAAGTTTTATCTAATCTATCTTCTAAATCACTTCCGTTCCCATCATCTTCATTATCGTTGATTGGTCCAGCTTCATTCAATTTCCTCGAATCTAACATTTCTAAAGTACCATCTAAACTTAAATTCTCAGAAATTTGGAATTTCTTAATCATAACTCCTTCTTGTCTATCATAAATGATAACATATTTCGATGATCCTCCAGCTAATATACAACTTCCGTCTGCAGTATAGGTTACTGAATTGAAATATTTTGATGCTGCATTATTCGCTGCCGTCAATCTATCATCAACTTTTCTACCACCTGAAATATCTCTTCTACCTTCAATAACGGATTTAATTTGACCTTCTTCAACATCAATGAATGACAATTGACCATCTAACGTTGATGCACAAATTTCTTTTCCATCAGGTCTAAATGCTAATGCAGTGGCCTCACTAGATAACGTTATAGGTTCAGTTGATCTTGATCTACCAAATACAGACCATAATCTGATTGACCTATCCCATGAAGCTGAAGCCAATTGATCACCACTTGGTGAAAATGATAAACCACATACGGGCGCTTCATGTCCAGTTAATATATCTAATAATTTACCAGTTTGAACTGACCACATATAAATTTCGAAAGAATCTTGTGAACCAGCACAAACTACATCACCTGAAGGATCTACAGCTAATGATGAAAATTGGACTGGTGTAGGTGAAGTAAATGTTCTAAAATTCCTATATCGAACCATATCATATGCTCTGACTGTACCATCTAAAGAAGCTGTAAACAAAACTTGACCTTGTTTGGCGAATTCAACTGTTGAAACAGATGCTGTGTGTTCAGGAAAAGTTACAAAACAAAATCCACTTGAAGCATTCCATAATTTTACTTTACCATCTTCACCACCCGTAGCTATATTTTGTCCATCTGGTGAAAATGATATTGTATTCATATCATAGTAATGTCCTTGTTGTTTCAAAACGTATGATTCAGATTGCCATTCCCAAACTAATAATTGTCCTAATTTGGCTGCACCAAAAGCTAACCATTCGCCGGAAGCTGATACAGCAACTGAAGATATCTTTTCATTCGATATTGATAATGTGTGAACAGAAGTGAAAGAAGGCATTTCCCATAAACCAAAAACTCCAGTAGAAAATCCTACTATGAGTAAAGATGTTTTAGGATGGAAAGTAGAACAAACTACTTTGGTTCCAGGTTGATTAAAGAAATGTCGATTTGATACACCCCATCTTGTATAAGCTACTGTGTGTTCTAAAGCTAGATTGGCCCCTGATGCTGAAGTTGACGGTGCGTCTAAAATATCCATTTCTACATCTGAATCATCTTCTGATACACCTCTTTTGGCAGACCAACAGAAAACAGCTCCATCACGAGATACAGTATATATCTATAGCGTTTTGTCAGCTTTGGTCCGCCGTTTCTGTGAGGCTGACTTACTGTTTTCTCATCATCTGAGAAGAAAGCATTGATGACTACATCACGATGACCAGCAAATTGCTTAGGCTTGAATCCTTCTAGCGGATTGAGGGTATACATTCTAGCGGTCATATCTCGAGAAGTGGAGACGAAGTATCTGAGTTCGGTTGTTAGCTGCACCCGCAATGAAACGCAGGAGACTTCAGAGACAGTCTGCATCGGACTAGGCAACTCACCTCGATGTCTTACTCCAGCATACAGAAACAACATCGTCGTGATGACCAGTATATTCTCTATGCAATTCAAACGGTGCAAATTCTCTGACTAGATGACTTGGTGTTTTCCAAATTTGTATCTTATGTCCATGGGTTACAGCGATATATTTACCATCAGGTGAAAATGATACATGGTGAACTTTTGATTTGAATGATATGTGATGTAAGACTGTTCCTTTTCTGAAATGGACCAAAAGTGCTCTGCCATCTATCATAAGGATTTCAAGATCAGCTCTGGATGGCAGCCTATTAGTAGGCGTTGATGAGCTAGCTTACCTTCATCTATAGACATCAACACATTCCCATCAGGAGAAAGTGCTATAGTAGCTATGTTCTTTCGATTCTCAAACGGCAACGTCCTCGACTTGTTGCTATTGTCGAAGAATCAGTATCGACAGTATCAACCCATATACAATTCAAACTCACTTGACTAGATCAAAAACAGAAACTCTATTTCCAACAGGACTCAATACCGAATTACCATCAGGTGTAAAAAGGACATTTCCTTGTCTGTAGACCGTACCACACAGATTCTGAAAGGTGAAATTCGATTTCATGATTGACCGCTTCCTTCAGCTGTCGAATTTGGAGGTAATTGAGGATATAAAGATTTGAAATCGATGATAGCTCGGCGTGATAAGGTGATGAAGAATGTAAATATATGTCTTGAGATGCAAAGGTTATTTTCATCCCATCCATCTTCGCAACTTTTCAACTTTTTACAGGTAAACGGAATCAAATCACTTTCCCACGGTTACCCATGTTTACGCGACTTACCTTTTTGGTAGATGCAGTTGGAAGATAAACAACAGCAACATTAAATTCTTTACAATGATATCACTCACTTGTGCATATTACTTGAAGACATCACTTGACTTAGTATACATTCAAACTCGCTCAAAGATATGGCCACAAAACAACGTCAGCCGCTGGGGGCGTCGACTTTAAACAATGTTCACCCTGAAAAAGCTGTTCATAACTCAGTAAAACACCACAGTATCGATGAGGAAAAGATGGTTAGAAAACTGCAGGCGGAATCAACAGAACAGGGAAGGAAGAGAGCTGAAGCTGAAGGATCATCCGAAGTTTGGAAGAGAGATTTGGAAAATTCGAGAAAAGAAGTTGAATTACTGAAAAAAGATGTAAGCTAAACTATATGCGTGATCAGTCGAATGGACATGTAGGCTGAGAGATTGTTATGATCGGGTTCAGCTCGAAAGAGCGAAAGGTAAATTATCCAGAAGGGACGAAACTATCAAGCAACTGGAGATAAAGGCCCGAGATAAGAGTGCAACTCCGAATACTGAACTTGAAAAGAAACTATCAGATCTGGTAGAAAGACATCAAAATTCAAAGCTCAAGGTTAGTTTTTTAAGTAGCACATCTTTCAAGCTCAACAACTGATATAAAGTCCTTCTTACCTAGTATCATAATCAAATTACGGCACTTGAAGCTACCAACGCATCTTTGCAAGAGACTTTATCTAGTCAAATTAACGAATTGATTGCATTGAAAGGAAAACAAGAATCCACTGAAAAGGAGAATAAAGAACTTCGAATGGAAATAAAATCCATTAAACAACGAGAATTCGACACTACACATATAAATCGAAAAGAGAATAGAGATCATGGACATGAAAAGGCAGAATGGAGAATTGAGAAACATAGATTAGAGAGACAAATAACCAATATGGAACATGAATTAGGAGATATGAAATCTACTTTGTCAAGAGAAAAATCCAAAGAAGATAAGATTTTAAAGAAAGAGGATGATCTGAGATCGAAAAATTATAAATTAGAAAAAGAATGCATGAGTTTCCATGAAAAAGTTAAAGAAATGGAAGAGATAGAAGAAGATAATGAAAAAGTAAAATGTCAATTGGAAGCTTCAAGTATAATACACAGATTGTTATATCGAGATTCAGTGCCACAAAATCAATATAGAACGATGGAGCAAAATTACATCGAAGCAAAATCGCAAAGCCTCAGATGGCAAAATAAAGCCGAGATATTAGAGATCAGAATCAATCAGCGTACCGAACAAAATGCCAATCTCAAAGCACAGTTGCAAAACGCTCAGGAAGAACGTCAGATTCTTGAAGAGGTACTAGAAGTAGCATCTAAGGAGAAACAGGACCTGCGAGAAGAGTTAGCAATACTATATTCTAACTATATACCACACAACAACATCAAACCATTAAAACCTCTACCAGAACTTCCAGCTTTAGATTTGGCACTCACACACAATTCGATTTCTTCTTCATGGATAACAGAGCAGAGGAACAATTTCGAAACTCGATATTTCGATCTTTTGAGTGACTATGAACAAGCTCGTTCATCGCTTCTATCGTCTTCATCCACCTTGACAGCTCTTCAAGTGTCATTCGCTCAACTACAAAATTCTTATCATACTTTAGAGCAATCTCATTCACCTTGTTCTGCTCAAATAGCCAATTTGCAATTTGAGCTAACCAAGGTACAGAACAATTTGACAAGCTCGAATGACGAATTATTATTCGTGAATGAAACGATGAAGAAATCAGATAAACAAGCTAAAGAAGATAGAGAAGCATTGAAAAGAGCTAATGAAGTTGTTATGAGAAGTAAATTGGCTGAGGAGGCATTGGACGAAGAGATTAAGCAGTAAGTTTATCCCGTCGCATCTTACTCCCAGTCCCTCACATAATGCTTTGTAAATCGTGAAATGTTTCTCTCAGACAACTGATTCAATGAAACTATCACAGCCTCCAAGAAGCATACACCGAAGCAGCTAAATACCAAGAAATGTATTTGGGACTGAAAGAACAATATGAGATACTTGAATCACGTGAATTGGCAGCAGTTGAAGAAGCTGAAAGATTAGGTATGGAAAATGCTGAATTAGTTGGACATAATAATGAAGGTCAGAAAATCAATTATGTAGAAGGTGTAAGAAGAGAAATGGTGATGGTCAAACAGGTAAGTTTTCTTAATAAAGTTAGACATATTCAACGTAAGATAGGTGTAGGAAGTTTACTGATTTCTTTGATGATTATCCACATCACCTAAATAGGAACTTGCATCAACAAGACATTTACTCAATATATCAAATGATAAGATAATCAATTTAGAAAATGAAATTCAAGCTTATAAATCTATAAATCCGATACAGAGTCAAACAGATTTAGGTTCATCGAGAACAAAAGTATTGAGAAGACAACCTGAAAATGGTAGATTAACTGTATCTAGAAATGGTCTCACAAAGAGTAGAAGTGTTTCTCAACCTGTTTGGAGGTAAAGATGGAATAAACCAAAGCTCTTTTAATTACTATAATTCTTTATAATCTCCCTTTGCTAGATTTTCGCAAAACTGTTTTTAGCATTGTTATTTCCTGTACATCTTTTATTTTCGTCAGTACTCTCTTAATATATTCTGTGTAAATACTCCATTAGGATAGTTGTATTCCTAAATGTAAAGGTTTAATTTTATAGTTCAATACCCAATCAGTGGCTCGATTCTCTTAAAGTCTGATTCGGACTCCGAAGGTATACACATAAATACAAATTGTCATCGAATAGAAATGAAGACCACAGTTGTTTTTCTTGCAACATAACAGCATATACGATATGTCTCATTTATAACTATATATTCTTCTTTTCTAGATGATTTGTGTCTACATTGTTTTTCATTCTATTCCTCAATCTGAATATCTTATATACTATCCAGCTCCATCCTGACCATATGACTAAGGGAGTCATGAGTTCAACAAAAGGTTGATGAGAATGTTTACCAGTCGGTAAAATAATGTTGATAGGCTCAGTCCTCACTATTGTGAATGGTGAACTAGTCACTGAATCTGTGTCTAATAGCCAAAATAGTCACTTAGCACATGAACTATACAAACCTGGAATAATTCATATCGAACGATGAAGTGAACCTTACTTACTTGCTTTGCATATCCATTCACCTCTAATCTCACTGTTCTGCGTATCTGGGAATATTATCGTCCTTTCACCTTTTACACTCGGTCTGAGATATCTACCATGTAATGGGATTTCCACTATAGTCTCGTTGTTTATACTTTCGTTTAAATTTGCATGCTCTATCTCTTGCGGAGTAGTCCCCCGAGGGTCTACATTCAGGTTAAGTATTACATAGTCGGTCTGATTATGAAATGTATCAAATGAAGGTCTTTCAATATCGATTTTGGTTTTTCCCTTCTGCTGTCCTTGTCGAGTTATTTTGGTCAAGGTATAAGAAGATATAGCAGATCCTGCAAATTTATCATCTAATTCATCCGGGTCCAAGAAAATTTCATCAGGTAGCTTTATTGATAGTCTCGCCGCTAAATCACATGAAGGTGGTATTATCGGAGGTTGATAAAGGTGAAATGTTATGGTAGGATGAAACGACGGAGGGGAGAGCGACAGAGATAGGTTGAGTGGAGGTAAAGTCATGTTGTGCAAGGTAACGGTTGGCCCTCAGACTAAGCAAATCCAACGTGACACCTGGATGATTCCTGGTGAGTAGTGTGTTTAGGAATAGAAGTTTATGGGGTCGAAGTGAAAGAAGCAGAAGAGATATTACTTAGCTTTCTTGATGTCTGTCGACAACGAAGAAGGATACCGAAGTGTTTCCGCCGGAACTTCACATCTTCGAAGAAATGACGAAAGTTAATGTTCTGCCCGTTATCCTACTGTTCATCTTACACTTTTAGTATATATCTCTCAGCATGGTATAGACCTATCACAACAAAGTCAACAGAGACATTTCTGATCAGTCATTTAGATCCAGCTGATCCATAATTCCTAAAGGTTCGGGGAGATCAAATCCAAGATGTCAGATTCTGAAGATGATTTCATGTCAGATAGATTCCTTGTTGATGTAGGATCAACTTCTTCTTCATCTAAGAAGGGGGGTGGTGGCGGTAATGGTGGTATACAAAAAACTTATAGTGAAAAAAGAAATATTGAAACGTTAAAATCTATGAGAAAAGGTCAACTGAATAATAAAATACCATTAAAACAATTAGAAGAACAACGCAGGAAAGAAGGTCTATCAACAAGTTTATTTGATCAACAACAACAAAATTCAAATAGTCAAGGAAATGGTGGGAATGTCGCCATTGGATTAATGAAAAAGATGGGTTGGAATATAGGTGAATCGTTAGGTAAAAAACGTGATATAGAATCATCAGAGTCTCTATCACCGCCTTCGATAAACTCAACTACCATTTCGGGAGAAGAAGAACCATCAAGGGGAGGTATAGGTTCAGGTGGATCCAATAGTAAAAGTAAAAGACCTAAATTCTTACCTGGTGATGAACTCGAAGAATTACCTAAAGGAGGTATAGGATCTTCTTCTAGGACAAACGATGACGGAGGAGGTAGAACAGAACCAATCAGAATATCAATGTGGAGTGGACGTAAAGGGTTAACTGCAAGACCTGTATCACCCCCTCCTCTACCTACGAATAATTTCAGTAATAGAAATCCAGATTTATTAGATGAAGAAAAATTGAAAAGGTTAAGTAGAGAAACAAATGATTTTAGAGAAAGACAAAGATTAGAATATGGTGAAAAGGATAAGGAAAAGAAATGTAGAGCTGCTAGAGACAAATTAGCTGGCTTTGACGAAGAAAAGGGAATCAATGTGAGTTCAAACTACTATCTATACTTCTGACTATATGGCGAAGAGCGAGATGAGGAACCCAATAAGATAGTCTAACTGAATATGGAATTTCCTGCTCTTATGCTATAGTTCCACCCTTTACATATATTACCTTTCTCTCCATTAAATACCATACCACGTCCATTATTAAAAATGATATACCCTTCTCAAGTAATTTCACCTTTATCATCTCCTGAACCTGAACCACCTCAAATAGGAATAGGAGGATATGAAAAACAGAGTAATCTAAGTGCAGCTGAAAAAATAAGAGAACAAATGAGAAAAGATATGTTATCTTCTTCTTCTTCTTCTTCCAATAACCTTCATATAAACGATGACGATGAGGATTATGATGGAGAAGATGGAATAATGAAATTTGGTGTGATGAAAAATGAAAATTCAATTGAAAGAGAAGAACAAGGTAAAAAATTAGAGCAAATTAAAATACAGGAAGACAAATATCAAGGTGTAAATTGGAATGAACATGTTGAAGGCTCAAAGAGGGTCTTATCGATGGATGTGAGTTTACCAACTCCTAAAATAACCTCATTTTTCAGCATTCTGCAATTGAGAAATAATACATAACCTTGTCTCAAATTGTATTATAGTGTTTATGGGTTTAACTGACACATCATGTGCTTTTACTTTTTAGCCATCAACATACCTTCAATTTGTTATATCTCAACTACGTAATGAGCATTTATATTGTTTTTGGTGTTCGTATAAATACAATTCATTTGATGAAATGGAGAGTTCAGGTGGATGTCCAGGTGAAGATGAAGACGATCATTAATTGTCAAATACGGAAAATGTCAATTCAAATAGCAAATTATTGATTGTAATTGTTATATCCATGATGGAAAGGCAATATTGCGTTGTCTCATATAGAAAATCATTTGTAAATTTAGATATTATGTTGTATGATCACATCACTCCTTCTCAGTATCACAATACATGCTACATTTTGACTGTAAAATCAGAATACTCAGCGATATAATCTGATTCATTCGTATGTATGCACTTTTATTGCTTATAATCACTACCACCGCTACAACCTCTCACACATCATACAAGCAACACAATATCCACTCTTCCTCCTTTTGTCGTTAATATATCACTAGACTAGATATACTGGTATAATATAAAAATCGTACAATCATAGTAAAATTATATTGATTCATCCATTTGCCCTTTCCAACCATAATCACTGTACCACACGATACGATAGGCTCAGCTCACTATCACTATCACTGCTCTTGATTCTTAATATTATCTTTCTCAATTCTTCATCTAGATTTGATCTGAAGTACTCGTATTTGTATCCGTATTTGGATCAGGACTTGTACTTGTACTTGTACTTGAGACCCAAGCGTTATTACCGAACCCAATTTTTGAACCTAATTGACTTAAATCTAATGCCGTACTTTTAGTTTCTTCACTAGTTTCATAATTTGATGATGAAGGTGTCACATCAACATTAGTTGTAGGTGCAGTTGTAAACCTTGTTGTCGTTGTTGTTATGGGTGGATCAAATAGATCTATTTCTTCATCTTCGGATAATCTAGGTGAAGGTACATTAGGTGTAGGTGGCAATGATTCACTAGAAGAATTACTTGAATATCCAGGTAAAGAATCTGAATGATCTGATGAAGGCGATGCTGCACCATCATCATCATCTCTAGCTGATGTTAAGGTTGGTAGGTTTGGTCTAGCGAGTCCTGAACCGGAACCGAAAGTAGGTGATGATGGATGAGGTGATGTAGCCCTTGATGCATTTCGTGAGGCTTCCTGCTCAATTTCGATATGTCAGCTGGATTGCTCAACTTCTTCTAATGCATTGGTTGAAAACGACTTACCTCAGCTTTGATCCTTGATATACCTCCGATAGGTCTCTTGGTCCTTCGTCGATAGAACAATAGATATGCAGCTCGACTCTGTTTAGACTATCAGTATCTAATGTTGGCGATAATGATAGCGGACAAACTCACTTGAACAGATTCTACATCTGCTTTAGATACTCTAGAATCATCGTAATTATACCATTGACCATCAATTCTATTTCGACAGAAAGCGGTATAATGACCACCTCCCATACCCCCAAAGTGATTATCCACAGCATCTGTACAGACAATTTTACATGAGCTACGTATTCGGAGCATTATCGCGTGTGAACTCACAAAGATCGTAAATCATTTCTTCACTATCATTTTCATCAATGCCAAACTCTTCCAAATTACTTCCGTTCATTCTCAAACTTGTTGCAACCTTTTTTTCACCTATTCTTTCACCAAGATCTAATCCATCTATAGGGAACTGAACTAGGTTATCTAATTTATCTCCCATTCTTCTGGAAGAACCAAATCGTTTAATACAAATGACCAGAATATCAGGAGCTTTATAGATTTCTAATTTCTTTGTAGCTGCTTGATGTTTCTTACACTAATATATGTTCGAATGTGTATCATTAGTGAACAGGCGTAAAAAAAATAAACGCAATCACTTACAACTGGACAATACCATAAATCATCTTCACCTAAAGTTTCTTCTTTTGAAAATTCATCTAAACAATCTTCTATACTTATTTTTTTACCTTCCTTTTTCTTTGCTATTTCTTTATCTATTGCTGGATCAATTATATCATCACCCATAATACCTTCATCAAGCCATTCATCAAATAATTGTGAAGGCCATTCACAGTAAATACCTTCACCTGGTCTAATAACAGGTTGAGATTGTTGATGATGTGAAGCTGAAGAATCAGATAAATTACCTTCATCTTCTGAATCACGATCACGTTCACGTGAAGAAGAAACCATAGCTGTCATTCTTTTTATATAAGATTTTTTAGGTTTCTTTCTTGATTCCAATGATGACCAACTGGATGATGCATCATTAGGTTCTTTTGTGAAAATTCGATGAACATTGATCTTTTCTCTACTTTTGAAACTGTTGAATACTGAATCACTAGCTGCTTCAGATACGTGAATTTTGAAAAGATCAGTCCTGGGTACAAGATGACCTGATACGGATCCTGCAATTGATCTTCCAGAAGTTGATCCTTGACTAGCTAATGAAACACTTGATGGACTTGCGTGTAATCCTCCTGATGTATTGGTGGTAGAAGGATTTGGTGAATCAACATCCATCGCATCACCTTGGTTATCAGCTGTAACCTCAATAACAGTCGTTTGATCGCCATTCAAGTGAATCTCAGTTACTTTATCTGTATCTTCTTCTTGCTTTGGTGTAGTAGGTGTTGGTATTACTGCTTTTGAGCTTGAAGCGTGAACATATAGATGATCTTTCATGTCCGGTCGAATGAGACGTGTGTAACCTTTGATTATTGCTTCTCTGACAGCAGAAGGTTTCGTAGTGTCGGATTTAGAAAGGGTAATGAAGAATGGCTTGGCATGACATTCAGATGGATAATCGTTACCGTAACGTGATCGATTTTCTCTGGATTTGAAAGTATACACTGGAACTGTGACGGAATCGTCTGTGGGGACTGTACCAACTGATTTTCTGGTTGCTATTACGGGTGTCGCAAGCTCATAGAAAATCATGACATCGTTATCCTTAGCTTCACTGTTATGATCGGAATCTAACCAGAAAGCATACGGACGACCATGCCAGAGGTCGAACCCGAGAAGCTGTAATGGAAAGATATCAGTACGGGCCTCGGAGGCAAGTCAACGTTTACTTACATTATAGGCTTTGCTTCCGGTGATTGCGGCAAGCCTGTCTTTGACTTGAGCAAACGAAGCGTTCTGAGGGACCAGTAGTCTGACAATCATAGGAGGTTTTTCGACATCATAAGGTACAAAGATCATTTTCATGTGTCGGTGTTGAGCGATAGGTAAAGGAACAGTCAAATACATGAACTACAGTGACTTGATTAGCGCTCCAGCTTTCGGACCCCTCGATGACTTACTGGATCCATAGTGATAGATTCCTAGATAAACGTAACGATGTCAGCTGAGTCAGACCTCGGAAATGGGAGCGACTCACTTTGTGACATTCTGGACAAACCAAAGTACTCTGTAATTGACCTTGGAAAAGATCCACAATAACACTATCATTTCTTTTCTTATATCCATCCCAACATTCTTTACCTAATTCAGCTAGTTCTTTTTCACCACCTCCAGCTTTCCAATCTGGTTTTTCGATATATGGCTTTTTGATAATTCTATTCAAATCCTCATGTAAACCGTCTAAAAGGAAAGCAATGAATTCTTGTGTATCGTGTTGACCATATCCAGCAAATTGAGGTGCAAATCTCGATGTTGTATATTTAAGTGTACGAGGTGAATATGAATGATATGATGAAGTAGGTGAACTCCATAAATTCTCTATCACTTCACCAAACGCTTCAGCAATTTTACCATGCATACCTAGCGGATTATCTCGATTGAGCTCTTCGGTATATACTCCAGCTACATATGAAAGGATGTTAGCGATATCTTATTGCTTGTTGCCGATTATGTCAGAATGATGTGATGATAAGGCTTACACAAGAAGTATTCGTTGAGTTCTTGAGTATTACTCAAACATTGAACAGCACTATTCATGAAACATGTATTTCCTAAATTCTGTAATCCGACGAGACCTTTTCCTTTTCTATCATGTTGAGATTGACTTCTAGTTTGAACAGCACCAGTATTTGAAGAAGTTGAAGCTTGAGGTACAGTTAAACCAGTAATAGATCCACCAAAGAAAGCAGGTTTTGAAAAAAGGGGTGCTGCTGCAGCTGCTGCTTTCTTTTCGCTTGCTCGATTATCTTCGCTAATATCAACATTCCAAACTTTTTTATCATTTTCAATTTTACCAAACTCGATTGCGATGATCTGATTTTTTGAATTCCCTAATATAGCTTCAGCTAAATCTTCCTTTTGATCCTCTGCAGGTAAGAAGTTATTTATCGTTTCAATCAAAGCTGATGACGAAATTATCAGGGGTCCAGAAGATAACAATTTTTCATCGTTTTCGGGTGTCTTTTCAATTTTCCATAATCTTATTGGTGATGAAGAATCTGGAGTGGATACTTTGAGCTTCTGAATGGCAACTGATTTGACAAATTCTTTGAAAATTGGCATAGGCGTAGTACTGGGACACATTAATTCAACCTGTGCAGCTTCATCTGTATTGGGTTTGATGTGATCAAGCGTGGAAGGCAAAACAATGAATAATCGAATGATAGCAGGTTGAATTTCTATATTTTCAGGTGGAACACAATATCTAGGAAGTGAAGGTCCATCATAAGGCCCAAACCTAAACCCATGCCATCTGAGCATACACAATATTGCACTGATATAAATGAAGGGTTACTTACCATTCAACAATTTTCTTCCATCCTCTACTAGCTATAAAAACGAAATCTCTATTTTCTTCTGCATCACCTAAAGCCCAAACTTGTTCTTCCTTTCCTTCCCCAATTAAAGTAAATTCACCTGAACCTGATTGTGTTTCTGTTGATTGAATTACCCAGAAGGTTTCGTCCGATTGATCAGGAACAAGTCTTGTCATGGCGGCTTTCAATTCTTCAGCATACGATGTTGGAGGAAGAGAGGAACTCGCTCCATCATGTTCATAAGCGAGTTGTTTGAGCTTATCTAAAGTGGGCTTTGGGAGTATGTAGTATCTATCATATGGGATGAAAGGTGGACTGATTGGAGCTATTTTGAGGTATGGTGAAAGATGACATCAGCTCTGTTAACATTGAAATGTATGGTCTGTCTTTGATAAGTTGAGTGATCTTACCTAAAAGTTCACTATATCTCTCTTTCCATATGTTATCTGCAGTTGCATTGTTTTCAGTTTGAGTAATAGTTTTATCTGCTTCTTCATCTACGTTCACATCTATATTTCCATCATCTGAAGAACAGAGTTTTACTTCTTGAGTTCTTTTAACCAAATTTCCACTTCCACTTCCATTATTACTTCCAGTTTCATCCACATCATTTTCATTATCAGCTCTTAATGGTGAACTTGTTCCTACCATACTATTATTGTTTCCAACTAAGGATGAAGTACTATTTGAAAGCAAGAAATCTGGTCTAACTGAACCTGAATCTGAATTATTCGAAGAAAAAGGATCTTCTGAATTTGCTCTTTTAGGTGATGAGGATGTTGAAGGAGAGGTGGAACGAGGTCTTTTAAGTGAAGGTGGTAAGACGGAATTCGTCATGTGTTTTAAGTAGATTAAATGGGATTCACAATTATGATGATGATAAGGATTATCGACAGTCTGAGTTTGCTTGAATAGTTGACGACTGAGGAGAATCCTTTTTAGCATACAATGTTAAGAAAAAAATGGAGGAAGGAAAGAAAATCAAGAGTAAACAAATTTAAGGTAATGTAAACACTAAAATCCAATAACAAAAGCGCTATTCAGTCAACGTGATACTTCAATTTCATTATTCCTTTTTCTTCGCGATACTATCACAACTCCTCTGAGTGTCTATGTGAAGACTCATGCATGCTATATTTGTTTTCCTTCAAATTCTTCAAACTTCTAACCATGCATGTACGCCTACAGGAAGTCTATAAATCAATCAAGGCCGACCCAAAAGAACAAAAAGGAATGTCCCAGAGCTGACTCGAACAGCTGTCTCCACAGAATTGTAGTTTCACCACAATGTAACGTACTGACCACCTATACGACTGAGACATGATTACACGGAGTTGAGAGACCACGTGTTGCCATGGAATGTGAGTTTTTCTTGAATATATATATAGCATAATTGCCATTATTCGCTTGCTGCGATTCACTGACGTCGTTTGCCACCTGGTGTCAACTTCCATTATTCACCCATTCATTCTGTACATCCATTCCATTCACATCTTCAGTTCTGATTTATATCTTTTACTTACGATCTTTGATCATTCTCATTTTCTTCTACAAATCTCACGTTACCACCAAATTCAGATACATCATATCGAAGCAAAAATGTCATCACCACCAAGATATACAGATAATCCTTCTCAAGCAGCTCCTCTTCCAGCTAAGAAATCGTACGGAGCAGCACCTATCGATGTCGAAGCTAGAGAACCACTTTTATCTCAACAAGCTCAACAAGGATCTAGCTCAAACCAACATCATGGTGGAGGAGCAGTTCCAGGAGGAATTAGTGGAAATGCATGGATGGATGAAGGATCATCAGATGATTTTAAAGTAGGAGTTAATGTAATTGATTGTGATACAGAAATTAGATTATCATTTATTAGAAAAGTATATTCAATTTTATTCGTTCAATTACTTTTAACTTCTGTGGTATCTTTAGCAATGTCTTTACCAGTTGTATCGGATTTTACAAAACAAAATAGTTGGATTATTTGGATTCCATTAATTGGTTCAATGGTTTCTCTATTTATGGTTTATTGGAAAAGACATCATCATCCAGCAAATTTAATTTTATTAGGTATTTTCACTTTATTCGAAGCTATGTCAATTGGTTTTGTCACTTCTATGGTTGAAGGTAGAATAGTAAGCTTCACCTTATGAAAAACATAAGTGTAATTACACTCAGCTGATGCATTGTTATTACAGGTTCTTCAAGCTTTATTCCTTACTTTAGGTGTATTTGCAGGTTTAACTCTATTCACTTTCCAAACCAAAGTGAGTATAGCTTATCGATTTTTACCCATATATCCGCACGAATGCTGATCACATTTCTTACACCAGTTCGACTTCTCTTCATTCGCACCATTCCTATTTGTCGGTATATGGGGTTTACTTACAGCTTCACTTGTACAAATTTTCTTACCATTCAACGCAAATGTCGATCTTGGTATCGCATGCTTCTCAACTCTATTATTCGCTGGGTTCGTCTTATATGATACTCAACAAATTATGAAAAGACTTTCAGTCGATGAAGCTATTTTGGGAGCCTTGACTTTATACTTGGATTTCTTGAACTTGTTCCTGAGTATTTTGAGAATCGTAAGTTGTCTTTGTTTCCTGATCAGACTGATCACAAGTCCGTCAATGCTGATATATAATCTTTATCAGCTCAACAACCAAAATAACCGATAAACATTAAAACAATATTAGTAGAAGTGAAAGCTATCGTGACGAAGTGCAGCTTCAACAATAATACTCCTGATATATATTCCGCCTCACTCTTTTAAACTTTCTCGCAGTACGCTCAATCATAATCAATCTTTCAAGTCTCATTTTTATATCTCGAACGAAACATATTCGTATTATCATGTATTGTTGTTTATATTATCCTACACTAGTATCACCCCATATGCTGAGTATACTGTCGGCGCTCGTATTGATACTGGAAATACGCTGGCGGTGGATCATCAATATTCCCAAGTGTAACGACTGTAACAATCTGATTTGCGGCACATGTTTGCAAATAGCGGAATATGCATATCTAGCTTCAAAAGAAAAAAAAAGGTTTTCATTTTCGTGTATTAGCACTGTATCTTATTTACTTCTCTTTCCACCACCTTTTGAACTTTTCTGTTCTATGTAAATTTTTGCCCTTCACTAATTGTGCACTCGCTAGTAATCACAACACTTTCAAATCATCCCCTCCATTTCTATCCTCCACCTTTATTGTATATAGACATTGAACATTAATCGTTTTTATCACTTTCTTGATTATCTGGTAAATCCCCTTTGATAGATCTTGAACCACCATTTCTAACACCCATACCAATTCTACCACCACCTACACCAGTCATTCTCGAAGTCAAACCTCTTGCACCAGCAACTCTTCTAGCTAAAGAACTGATGTTTGCTTCAGCAATAACTAAATCTTTTGAGATTTCAATTCCAAATGATAATTGTGATAAATCCGAAATTCTTTGTGCTTGATTAGGTGTCATTATTATGAAATCATCTTGATCACCCATTGTAGATATTTTACCATCATCATCATCCTCTGGATCATGTTGATCATGTTGATCAAAGTAATGTTCTAATGAAGGATCATTTGATGATGATGGTGATGTACCACCTTCCCAATCGTCTTCATAGTTATGATTGATGTCTGGACGAAGATGATTTTCTTGATCGAGATCGTGACCTTCGTTTCTACTATTAGATCTTAATGAGGATAAAATAGGAATAGTCTTTGCTGACGGTGTCTTGAGATCATCATCTTCGTGTTGATCTTCCGCTTGACCAACGATGGGTTTGTCGGAAAGACCGTTATTTCCCGATGATACGGGGTTTTGCGATTTGTTGATTTCGTCTATATCAGATAAAGATGACAAAGCAGATCCGATAGATTGTTGTCTAACATCTTTACCTTTACCTTTCAAACCATCTTGATGGAGTGAATTGGATAACGAATTACTTCCCGGAGTTGAGGTAGTAGGTGTTGATGCTGACGTTGATGATTTTCTAATTCTGGATCTAGCAGATCTAGGGATCAATTTAGGATTATTATCTAATGAAAGTGTAACAATATCAAGTAGAGTTGATCTAATTGATCTGATCGAGTCTGGGTTAGATGGTTTGGAAACTATTCGTTGCAGAGTGGTGTAATATGTTTAGCTTACGTACCATACAGTATATAGAGAAACAACTTACCGTAAATCTCAATAGGAGCTACTCTTGACATTACATTGTGTTTACCATCATGATGATATCTAATTTCATAACTTCCAGGAGACCAAGGTAATTGATCACCTCTAAATAAAACTTCACCTGCATCTGCATCATCTTTTGATTTTTGGTGTAGACCCAATGGATTTAGATATGTATCACCATCCCATTCTTCTTCATATATGGGCATCCATTTTCCAATTGATGATATTCTTGTGACCAAAGTTGATTTACATGAACCTAATCTGTAAATTCCGATCCAATCTTTACGTGAATGATTTGATGGTGCAGTCCAAGATACTCTTATAGGTTGACCAACATGATATTTAGGTACAATCGTTGAAGATGATGTAGGTAACGTAAGTGAGTATCGTGATGGATCATAAGCTGAAATATCATCGGCAACTCGACTGAAGAGACATGGAGTATTAGCTATTTTCTGCGACACGTATGGAGTCGCGCATTAGCTTACGTGATAATCATTCTCTCCCTAGAATGTTGAAGTAAAATTTTAGTATCGTTGACCATATCAGAGAACATTGGTCGGGCTATGTATAATATCTCATGAGCTTAGCCTTCTTCACGGGGATGTATAAAGCAGACGAGCTTGGTTGGCTTTGCAACTAATCGCCAACTTACCATGATCCAAGAATTCTTCGACAGCCTCTGTGACCTTTTCCTCGACTTTCTCGATAGAACCTTTGACTTCTTGTACGACTCTTCTGATTTCGGACCCTCTTCTACCACCTTTGGCATTAAGAGTTTTATCAGCAACATTCTTAAGGGTCTTAGTCAATCCACCATCTTTTCTAAGTCTATCACCATAAAGCTTTTTCATGTGTGGTCTAGGTAGAAGAACATCCTTATCAGCTTTCAATATCATTACAAGGGGATTGACGAAAAACTTACTGCTCAACAAAAGATAAGAACCACCAATGACTCAAGTGACTCATCAAAGCCAAAGCAAAAACCAATTTCGAGTTACTCATTAACCAAAGACCTAAGAATGCAGCTCCACCCATACTCCGTTCTGGATTATTCAGGAATCGGTAGATACCGGTATACGCGAGTTGAGATGGAATTTGCTCAAGTAAAAAGAAATCAGAATAAAGCCAGCCTATAATGGAAAGCAATATTAGCGATCATAATCTTACGGAATATATAGCAAGTGGACCGCAGGTGTCATTTGGTATGGTCGTTGAAACTTACCGAAATCACCAAGAACTTCATAAGAAGACACAGCAGACCAGACGTGTAAAGCAATAAGGAGCTATCAAGGATATTAGAGAGGACACACAACAATAAAGAAATAGCGGGACCAACTTACAAGACCCAAAACATGTCTTAAGATAGTTCCACTGACAGTCCAATCAATAGGTAAGTGGTAAGTTTTCCAAGCCAAACCGGCGAAAGAAACTACATATTTGATAGAACACAATCAGCTATATCCGACAATCGAAACAACATACCAGCTGGTTTAACCAAACTCACCATAGGTCATTACTAAACTGATATTGTACATGACTTGCCAATTACCAAAAGCTTCTTGTGTAGCTCTTTTAACAACATCTTCTTTAGCTTCACTTTCATCAATTTCATTTTCTAATTCTGTTGTCGAAGATACTTTACCATCACCAGGATAATGATAATGTTTTAGATAATGTCTAACTAACCATTTTGATTTTGATTGTGCACGTAATAATAAACCTAATCCATATGAATGAAACAATCTCCATGATAAAGCATGTAAGAAATGACCTGTCAAAGCTAATCTAGTTGATGAGAAAGATGGAACTAAAGTTGATAGTGCGTATATAATCAAAATTACTAAAGCAAAATCGTTTGCTCTAAGGGAATCAAATTGATATTCAGTCAGCTGATTCGTCTCACTGGTTTATCGTTAGATTGTAGATACCAACTTACCTAAATAAATCGAGTTGTGATAAAACTATGGTAGGTTTTCTAAAGTATTTATGGGTTAAATCATGCATTGATAATTGTTTAGATTTCTTGTTTGATGAACTTGATTTTCTAGCTGATGAGTATGATTTGGTATATCCACTATCTGTATTTGATCCAGAAGACAAAACACTATCTGAACGTGGTTTGCGAATGACAGGGTTGACTTCAATTTTCGAAGGTGGTAATTCAGGTAATTCAGATTCTGTTTCTGTTTCGCCTAGAGCACGACCGATGTAAGCAATTATCTTTACGTTTTATTTTAATCTTGGGTGAACTCACCTTCAGTAGCTGAGGGTGTAGCGTTTTCATCTTCTTCAGCTATGGCTGTGAATCCTGATTCTCCAGCAGCTTGTGATTGATCTTGTTCCCATGATAAAGGTGCTCTGTGAACTAACGGTTTTTGTCCTCCGCCATAGGTTCGCTCGATATCTGCAAATAAACAGATCAGTAAGATATCCTTAAACTGGATTACGCAGCATAAATGATTTACGAGGGTTTTCAAACCATAAGAGGAAAGCGAATTGAGCAGCATGAGCAGCTAATGAAGCGAATAAGACGGTATATGAACCGACGACTAAAAAGGAAAGGTCAGTATGTTTAATTTAGCTGACTCTAATTAGAGAAAGAGAAACATACCCATTGATAAACCATAATAACCAGCATAACCAACTGAATACATAGGATGTGGAGCAATTTCGTAAACACCATCAAAAACTAAATCATTTTGCATAACCATCATCCAAAATGCATCACCCCAGTACCAAGCATAATCTTTCACTACTCTATGAGCATCAATCTTTACCCATAAATTGAATAAGATCAATGACCATCCAAATACCCATCTTAGAATGTGAAATGGAACTGAATGATTAGGTGGGAAATGTAAATTTGACCAAGCGAAACATGTATACGAAACAAAGTCGCTACGGTGATTATGGACGACTGAATAAGTTTCTACATCTTTGGGATAATAACGTTATATATAACGCCCCAAACTAGAAATTGATTACTCACTTTAACAAAACAACATCAACTAATTGTCTGAACATTAACCAAGCATTAAATTCTTGTGGAACATTTTCCCATTTATATGAATTATCCATTTTCATTTCTAATTCCAATTTCCACCATTTTGACCATTCTAAACCTTTTTCACCACCTGATTCAGTCAATTGATTTAAATCTAACCAACCTTTATTTTTTAACCAACGTAAAATAAATTTTTTTTCAGATTGTTTTCTTAATAACCATGCAAAACCAAAATCATATGTTAATCTCCAAAATCCAAAATAAATTAAAAAAAATATTGATCTAAAGTTTTTATAATTTGATAAATAATAAAATAAAATTGGTTGAGCTAATAATGAAAATAATGTTAATCTAGTTAAAGATGATTTATGTGTTGTATGAATTAAAGTATGTAAAAAACTATGTGTTTGAGGTACTTTGAAAATTTCTCCTGTAGCTGTTTTACCCCAATTAATTTCATCTGAACCATTATCTCCTTGAAGAAATGCTGATAATCCATCTCTTTTAGTTTCTTTGTCTTTGTTTTCTTCTACAATGACATTTTCAGTGATAGCAGAAGAAGAAGCTTGGACCTTTCTTTGACGAATTGTTGATTCCTTATCAATGCTGTCAATTCCAGCTATATCACTCGAATCAGCCTTGGGAGCTGATTGAGGTGAAGAAGCCATTCTGATCTATTGTCTTGAAAGAGGATTGCTCAAAGCTTCGGGTAGTAAGCAGAAAGAAAGTGAAAATATATAAAGTATTCTAGCAAGAGAGAACATTCCATTCCTATCACGCAAAGATACCGTGTAACCGGATCAATTGACTATTTCATGATAGCGAATTACAATTGATAACCTTATCCCTGGATGAGATTACGTTTAGGTCTAATTACATTACAAAACAGTAATCCTAATGAGTTATTACGAATGATATCGTGACGTGTAAGTTAGACATCTGAAATGACCTCCACTTCGGCCAAACCCCTTGTCTGACATCTTTCCTCGTCGATCAGAACGATCCTTGCTATTGATTAAGATAGTATCTTCGAATATGTCGATGGATGTCAAAGCAGAAGGACACAGTTAATTATTCAGACGAGATGTCTTCTCTTATCGTACTTCCTTCACGGACTGATGCTTTCTCTGCTTATCAACCCAGTAAAAATGCACATACAGATTTCATATCAGCCGTAGATCTTGGTAGAGGTGGTTCATCATCAGGATCGAAAGATGGTGTCAAGACTGTCAAGCTCAGCGTGACTGGTAAGCTTGATGATGTTTTAGCTTTTGATCTCAATGATGACTCTGAATACGTGAAGCTGACATTTACTCTATATTTATAGTGAAACCTACCTCACGACCTCAAAGTAACCTTTTGAACGATCTTTTAGCTTCAATCCCAGCGATATTATCAGGCAAATCGACTGATCTATCATACCATACCTTATCTCATACATGTCATACTTTGGTTTTACAACCCCATTCACTGGGATCATCACTATATTACAGAATTAAAGAAGAGTTGGAAAAATCTGCTTCTGGTGTAGTGAGAGAATGGAGAGGTAGTATAATGTCAAAACAGGAAGGATGGTTGAATCGTCTTGTAGAGGGATGGAAATCATGGGAGAAGAGAGTGGTAAGTTTTTATTGATGGATACACGCAAACTCAATAACCCTTTCAGCAATTTTCATTGAGCTCATACAGAATATGATTTTGTACAACGTAGGATTTATTATCTGCAATTTTCGTTTACCTCGATCGAGTATACTCCAATTCTAACAATGGCATAGCTTCAATCAAGGAATTATCAATAAGTATATTTAGGAAATCAATTTGGGATAATGAAATCATTAGCGAAAAGACAAGATCAGATGTTTTAGCTTGGTCAACCAAGGAAAGAGAATCTGAGCAGTATGTTTTTCCTCATTTATCTCTCTACCCAATCCATTTTAATGAGGAGAATAAGTTGATTTGACTTATACAATAGACCTTTGGAAGATATAAGACCAACAATAAAATCAACATCGAAACTTTCAAAATTATTGGGTACATTCGATCAATCAATATCTAAATCTTATTTACAACATACTACAGAACATTATTGTAGTAATGCAGAATACTACCTAAATCAAGTTGAACAAGATGGAGATGAAAAGATGAAACCTGGAAAATACATTGAGTGGGTTTTAGAAAAAGTCATAGAAGAGAAAGAACGAGCTATAGCTTGTCTGAGTAACGAAGTTTCCGAACAAGCTGTTACTGTAGTTAGGAAAGAAGCTGGTGAGAAAGTCGCGAATAGGATAATCAGAAAAGGTAAGCTGGAAATATCGTTTGAAAGAAAAAAATAGCTAAACTTCTGTTATATCACCAGCTCTTGACGAATGTATGGATGAGCTCGACATTGCAGCTTTGACAAGATTATATACATTCTCTACGGATATCAATTCTTTCCCTCTCTTAGTAACTTCACTAGAAGATCATTTGGAAGCAAGGTTGAAGACATTAATCTCTAACCCTGAGAATGATGCTCAAATGATTGATGGTACATTGAAGATGAAACGATTCTCAGATAAAGCTATCACTGGTCTTTTCGAAATTTCATCTTCTTTGGATAATGTTATATCGGAAGATTCGGAAGTCAAAGATGTGTTTGCAGTTGAAGAAGATGAGAAAAACGAAAAAGAGTTAGCGGAAAATAAAAGGATAAAGAGAAATAGACAATTTGAATTAGAGGAAGCATCAAGAGTAGGTTTCAAGAAAGGTTTAGGTAGTAGACAAAATGCTCCTGCTGAGTGGATCGGTAAGTCTTTTTTTTTTTACACTCTCACCCTAAGCTTCATATAGAAAACAAACCCTAATAACATTTCCTTTTTGTTTTTGACCAAATTTTTTTAGCAAAACATTTGGATTTGGCCATGCGAAAAGGACCTTCTTTATCAGATTCGGAATTTAATTCTCATTTAGATGAAATTATCGCTTTAATTGGTTTCACAAAGGATAAAGATGTGTTTAAAGCTTTCTATTCAACTCAATTAGCTAAACGATTACTTTTAGGTAGATCTGCAAGTGATGATATGGAAAGAAATATGATTGCTAAATTACAAAAAGAAATGGGTGAAGAATTCACTTCAGGTGATATTATGATGAAAGATCTTACTTTATCTGAAACGTAAGCTTTGTTTTCGTCATCTTTTAAAAAGGATAGGGAACATCCAATTTGAGCTCATTCTGATTCTATTCTCGTATAGTCTTGTTAAATCATATCAATCAGTTCAAGCTAAAGATCCAGAACAATATAAAGATGCAGGTAATTTCACTGCAAATGTATTGACTGAATCAGCTTGGCCAGCGTAAGTATTTCCATCAAAACCATTCAACTGTCGAATTCGCTGTCGTCAAACGAGTTAGCTGATAGTAGTTTTTTTTTAGTTACCCGTTACTTAAAGATGGATGGAATTTCACTTTACCACCAAATTTACAATCATCGATCGATTTATTCACCTCATGGTATTCTACACAACATAAAAATAGACAACTATCCTGGAGATTTCAATTATCTACTGTTACTTTAACAGCTAGATTTCCTGCTTCAGGAAATACAAAATATGAAATTGGTGTTAGTTTATTTCAAGCTGTTGTGCTTTTGTTGTTCAACGACGAAGATACATTGGATTTTAAATCTATTCAAAGTAGAACTGGTATTGGTAAGTTCGCGACCTTGCACGGGAAGAGCGGTACTGACTAATTGCTATGTTGTTTGTTGATTCTGTAGAAACTCAAGAATTAATCAGAACATTACAATCCTTAGCATTGGGTAGAAAAGGTACAAGAGTATTATTGAAGAAACCACCTGGAAAAGAAGTGAAACCTACGGATATATTCGCTTGGAATAAAGGTTTTACAAGTGAAAGAATCAAATTCAAAATTAATGGTATTCAACAAGATATGTCTGTGAGTGTATTTGGGGAATATACTATTATAGTAGACAGTAAACTGAACAAAAGTATTTTCTTTGTATAAAAGGCCGAAGAATCAAAGAAGACAAATGAACAAGTTCATATTGATCGTGTATCAGTATTAGAAGCTACAATAGTTAGAATCATGAAAGGTAAAAAGAAATTAAGTTTACAATTATTGATTGATAATGTTGTTAGTGATGTTGTCAAAAGATTCCCACCTGATGTTAAAGAAATTAAGAAAAGAGTTGAAAGTTTGATTGAAAGAGAGGTAAGTCATCTCAAGAGATCACACTTGATATATTATATTAGGTGCATATACTGATTTATGATGAATGGTTCTTACGCGTAGTTTTTGATGAGAGATGAAGAAGAAAGGGGTATGTTGCATTATTTGGCATAGAGACAATCTCTAGGCTTGTATGTCTCTTCTTATATTATCTTTTCAAAGTTGTATTTCCAGTTATATATACATTGTTTGACATGCGAACAAAGTTGTCATCGTGCCATTAAACGATACTGTCATGTACTAGTACCTTACATACTCTATTCAGCATTCCTCGATATCTTAAACCTAAATGTTTTGCTTCCGTTCAAATCGCTCAAACCCCGGGGTTACAGCCTCGTTCTCGTTACAGGACAGTTTGATTTTGATGCGATGATGTAATATTTTTGATTTGATTGATTGCGCCCTGACTGTCTTTTTTACAGTGATGGACCCTGAAACACCCTGAAACACGCCGTAATTTGATCGTGCCTGATTTGTTTACGCATTGGTATGGTATCTAGAAACGGGCTTGTTGTTCTTGGTAAGCTGAAGGTAGTCCTTAATCTTTTAATATCATTCATATTACCATCATATCACATTTCATATTAGTGAAGCTGTGTATTATCGTAAAGCTATCTCTAGCTTCACTTTGCTTGATTCTTCTTGGATACTTGTAGAGATAAGAAGAACTCGTCTTTGTTTGGTTTATATCACCTCATCTCACGAAAGATTAAAATCGCACCTTAATCATCTGCGTACAGCTTGTCATAGATTAGACACAGAACTACAAAATGGCTCATCACGCTAACGAAGATGCTAGGGGTAGACCAGGTAAGTAAGCAACACTAATTCAATCCTATGAATAGTTTATACTCGATTGTGTGTTCTATTTGCTAATGTTGATAAATCTGGCTGGCTGATAGGGAATTACACAATGATGCAATATTTCGAGTATGTTATTCTATCACTAAGCTCAAGTGTTGAATAAACATTTCTGGACACAAGGGACTGATGAGATTGGTCTATTCCTTTCTTCAATCAGATGGTATTGTCCTTCTGCAGGTGTACATTGGAAAAAATATGCAGATGATGTTGAACATTTAGCTGATATCGGTATAACTGCATGTTGGTTACCTCGTAAGTCTGCCGTGCTAAGAGGGTCTTTTTCCATTCATAATATGGAAAACTTGTGTATTTTGACTAATTCGTGAACAAATATTCTTATAGCTCCTACAAAAGGATCAAGTCCGTAAGTATCAAAATGGAATCTACCATTTTTCCCAGTTGTATTAACTATCTATAATATGATTTCAACATTAAGTGAAGGAACAGGATACGATATGTGAGTGAATAACAATATCTCAAATTGCTCTTATACGCTCAAATCATCATATATGTCAATTAGCTAATATATAAACCCCCCTGATACTCACAGCTACGACTTGTGGGATTTAGGTGAATTTGATCAAAAAGGTGGTAAACCAACTAAATGGGGATCTAAAGAAGATTTATTGGCTGCAATTAAAAAGGCAAAAGATAATGGTATAATTAGTTATATTGATGCTGTTCTGAATCATAAGTTAGTCTTCACTACTTTCCCCAAAAAGGGTACCTTAAAAACGACTTCTTTGACACATATATTTTGTTTTAATCGTGTAGAGCTGGTGCAGATGATAAAGAAGAATTTTTAGCTACAATGGTTGATCAAAATGATCGAAATAAGGAAGTTGGTGAAACACATAATATTGAAGCTTGGACAAAGTCAGTCATACATCCTGATTTATGAACTGTTCACTCAATCAAATATAGCATCGTCGTCACTAATTCATCGAATCAAACAGATTCACATTCCCAGGTAGAGGCGATACAAATTCATCAATGAAATGGAACTATAACCATTTCACAGGTGTAGATTATGATGCTAAAACTGAAACTAAGGCTATTTTCAAGATCCAAGGAGATGGAAAAACTTGGGCTGAAGATGTAGATGATGAGAATGGTAAGTGCGAGATAGAGCAGATGCTGGTCAATATGTATCTCTTCGAAATTGGAAAGAAGAGCTAATTCACACCTAATAGGTTCTTATGATTACTTGATGTTTGTAAGTATCACATTGGTTGACAGTTTTTTCTTTGTGCATCTTTCTTTGTGTATCTGACTTACAATGTGTATTCACGTTTCAATGGAATTAGTCCGATAGTAAGTCGATCGTGATTGTCCACTGTAAATCATATGTCAAATGGATAATGCTTATTCTCACGTCTTATTTCAGTCGATCACGCTCATCCCGAGGTCGAGAAAGACTTGTTGTAGGCGTCTTCTACTATAAATTGAGAAGCCCGTTCATACTTACTTCATCCATTGATCTATAGCAACTGGGGCGACTGGATTTTAAAAGAAACTGGAGCTTATGGTTTCCGATTTGATGCTGTCAAACATATTTCAGTGAGTCGCTTACACCACAATAGTATTATAGGCTTTACAAAACTAAACTACCAATTAGCAACACTTCATTGGAGAATTCGTCAAACACATTAGATCTTCCGAAGGTGGTAAAGCTAAAGCATTCTGTGTTGGAGAGTTCTGGCATGGTTAGTTGAAATGAGATTGGAGCGTAGAAGATATGGATTGCTAATCTTCTTCTCGATCAGACTCTGTTGACGCTCTTGTGGATTACGTTGAAGGACTGGGAACTCAATTCTCTTGTTTTGATTCTTGTTTACAAGGTGAGTTTCAATGATGAAAACGAGTTCACGACTTAGCTAATGTACCAATTTTGATGTTACAGATAATTTCCACGTATGTTTAGTCTCTATCATGTTTTTCCATGAGAAGCGCTAAAATCATTGTTGCTATACAGACTGCAGGTGAACAAAGAGAAAATTATGATCTTAGACAGATTTTCGATAATACTTTAGTACAGAGAAGACCCATCGATGCGGTGTAAGTGGAATCTAGAAAGCATCTTGACAGGGAAAATTTAGCTAATAATGATTCATCATAGAACCCTCGTTGACAATGTAAGCTTGACTAAGTTAGACTGTGTATACGATAACTCCGCTAAGACCTGTTAATCTGATTTGACCTGACCTTAGCATGATACACAAGTTGGTCAATCCTTACAAAGATGGGTATCATCCGCATTCAAACCGCTAGCTTATGCTTTGATCCTTTTAAGAGTTGACGGGTATCCGTGAGTATTTATATCGTTATTCCTGGTTCAACATATTGACGTGGAAATCGACCTGTGACATGCGGTTAGTTGCGTATTCTATGGCGATTTATACGGAACCGAAGGTGAAAATCCTCAAAAACCTGTTTCGCAACTTGACGATATTATTAGAGCTAGAAAATTATTCGCTTATGGTGAATTAAACGATTATTGGGATCACCGTGAGTACGAATTTGATTCTTAACTATAAAATTCTGGTTTTATCTTGTTCATATGGATCTAAGTCATTAAGCTAATAATCTTCCAAACTTAATAGCAAATTGTGTAGCATGGTTGAGAAAAGGTGATGAAGAGCATGATGGTTGTGTAGTGGTCATATGTAATGGAAAAGAAGATGGTTCAAAGAAAATATCAGTTGGTAAAGAACATGCAGGTGAAAAATGGACTGATGTTATGGGTTGGCATCAAGGTGAAATTACAATTGATGATGGTTAGTTTTTTTGGGACTTTGTTTTCCTTTCTGCCTTTCCGTTCAATCCCCCTTATAAGATCAAAAACAGATTTATTGATGCTGACTCACTTGTATTGGCAATATTTCGATTATAATATATATAGAAGGATGGGCAGAATTCTTTTCACCACCTGAAAGTATCTCAATTTGGACAAAACAAGATGCAAGAGGTAGAGAAGAATTTAAGAAGAATGATTAAAATCTTCAAGCGTAGACAGATAGAAAGATTCCGGTTTTTTTGTTTTTTCTTCATCTTATCAGATTATTAGACTATTTTGACTCTTGTCAATTCTCTTCCTCCATTTGATAAATTAGACTTTCACATTATAGAGTATAGAGTAACTTTATCATTATACTTCGTTGGACGTTTAGAGATAACCACATTTGAAATACTTTTGCATTTCTTTTCATTTCATGAAGACATATCTGGTGGATTTCTATGTATTCCATCGCTCTTGTTCTTTTGTGCAGATATCATCTCTCATCGATCACTCATATATTGGCCGAATAGTCTAGAGGTCATTTTCAGAAAGCATTGTATGATGCATATGATATGTTATGAGATATTATTGTAAGATCTATGGGATTGACTATATGAGATACAACTAATATTATATTATATGAGAGATTCTATTATTTCAGATATACAGAGCTATTTTGTACAGATTACGATTTATAAACAAAGTCGACAAAGATGATGTAAATAGATACTCTAGTGATTATTGCTCTTTTCCAGTATGTATTATGTTAAATCATCAAAAGACCATGTTCCCAATTACATCCATTACCATTTTTATCTTTCATAATTTCCAACCAATACAAATTTAAATTATCCCCATCATTCTTTTCTTCTACATCGCTAGTACCATTTTTTTTTGAAAAATTATTTCTTTTTTCCCAAATTTTTTCAATTAAAATCCAAGAATATTTTGTATTTCCAAATAGTAAAGTATCTTTATTTAAATTTAAAAATAATTTTCTGAAAAAAGGTTGTAATTCTTTTGTACAATGACATGCTGCTATTGTTAAAGGGAAAACTAATGATCGTACAAATTCATTTGTGTGTCTTGTATTAGTAACGAGATTGGATGATTTTGGGATGTAACGATGGTCAGAGAGATTGCCTGTCTCTGATTGATATCGTTGCTGGTAATTCGATTGTGATTGTGATAAAGCTTGTGTTTCTTGTCCTCGAAGATAATGCTGGTGATGAGTTTGGTTGCTGTTAATGTCTGATTGTGTTTGTGCAGGATTTTGATGATTAGCGCGGTGATAATGCTGTGTTTGTGCTTGTTTCTGCTGATAAGACTGTGTGCTAATGCCATATGAATGTTGGGTAGATTGAAGTGAATTTTGATTATACGTTGAATAATGCTGTTGGTGCTGGCGTGCTTGATGCTGTTGATGTAGATTGTGGTTATGTTGCAACGATGCATCGTTACTATACTGAATTGCTTGGTTATTGTGATCTGACTTTTGAGATATGGAATATTCAGGTGAAAGAGATATATATGAATTATTTGAAGGTGAAATTGAAGTTGATCTTTCTGGGATAATTAAATGTGATTCTAAATGTTGTGGAAGAGGAGAAGTGTTACGATCATCAATATTAATGTTTTGCGATGATTGAATATTCATTTGATTTTCCAAAATAGATAATTGATTGATTAATTCAATAATTTTATTTATTGGTTCTTTGATTGATTGTAATTTTGGATAAGAACCATTCATTGTAATTGCTAATAATATCTTTGAACCTTGAAAAAAAACATCACTCAATAATTTACCTTTTAAGATATCATTTTCTGTAATTTCACTTGAATATCCTTTTGATTTTTTGTTCATATTCGATTTCGATTTTTCATTTTTACCATTACTATTATTATTATTATTATTGATAGACATCCTTTCAACTAAATTCTTCAATTCAATCTCATAATTGAAAATTCTTCTTTCTCTCCATGATCTTTCATTTAATAAATTTTTAATATTTGATCCTCTTTTAACTAATTCTTCAATATCCAAACAACGTTCTTTTTCACTTTTCATCTTCCATTCTGATAATGCACATGTTTCAGCTAATGCTAACATCTATCCACATGAAAACATTCTTATCAGCACTGTCTGTCAATAATACAATCGCAAGTTTGGAAAACCTACCGTGGTATTATCTAGATCACTTAAATTAGGCATACTGTTATTTGGTTGATCGAAATTTGAAGTATGATATGGTGATCTATTTAACAAGAACCTATAAATAGGTAACAATTCTGAACCTTTATTTTCCGTTATACAAATTATAATATCAGTTCTGATCATAGCATGCAAAAAAGGTCTATATCTTTTCCAAGGCGATTCCGCATGGTTCGTTGACCGTGATGAGGTATGAGGAGGCGTTGGTAAATTACTAGAAAATTCTGAATTCCAGGGCAAAGATGGATTTGAAGTGACATAAATACCTAGTTCAGGTGAGTTGTTTAGACCAGCTGATAAACATTTTCTTGAGATTTCTAAAGATTCTACCCATTGATGTGATATACCCCCTTTGAAAATGATATAAGAGATTGCGAAAATTGACGAAACTAAATTACTATCAAATTTATCTGTTGAAGTAGATGTCAACTTTAAAGTATCTTTAGGTGAAGTCTTGACCAACCTCAAATTGATCATTGTCTTTTCGAATGATTTTTCAGCAACTTTTTCATCTTTGCCATCTCTCGGCAGATTCAAAGGTTGATCGGCATCTTCATGGATCTCTCGAATTCGCCCATTATCATTTTCGATACGAGAATTACCATTGATGCTTGAGTACCTGTTCTGACTCCGATCATTTATCCGAGCATCCGTGTCTATATCTTTGCCTCTATTTTCCAGTTTTTTCGATTTATTCTTGTTTTTGTGGATACTAAGGTGTAAAGCTGCCAAACAATTTAAACTATTCATGACATTCCCATCATTCAGAGCTAAAGGGGCCAGAAAATTTAACGTTGAATACTCGATGAAGCGAAACTGTAAAGGTAAGATTATATCTAAATAATGATTAAAATACATTTGAGTTGAGTTTGGATTTGTTCTTAATGATTTGGGAGTCAATGGTGATGGATTTGTAATAACTGTACTTGTAGTTGATTCTGATTGTAATTGTAATTTTGATCGTGATTGTAATTTTGATTCTGTATCTGGTTCCGAATTTGAACTTGATCGTGAACGAAAACTATTGGTTCGAAAACGAAAATCATGATTATCAGATTCTAACCGCTTATTGTTGTGATTTTTTTTCAAATTTGCATTTGAGTTTTGTATTGGATGGGAATGATGAGGATCATTGGAATTTAGTAGGTATAACCATAATTCATCTAAAGATGTATCTGGATTGGTTAAATCTTCTGAATACTGACCTGGCATATTACCTTGACTATCTTGCCTTTGACCTTGGCCTTGTATTTGCAAGTGAGCTTGAATCTGAGCTTGAGAATTTAGTTTATGCGGTGGGGGCTGGATAGGATGCTGAATAGGTATTGGAAAATGTTGAGGTTCAGCAGCATGATACTGTATAGTTGGAGGTTGATGATAATTTGCGGGCACTTCTTCTACATTTGTTGGATTAGAAGTAGTTGTTGGGTTGCATAACTCTGTTACTGGGTTTATTGCTACCGCCCAGTCTGTGTATGAGGTCGAAGGTTCATGATAGATCTGATATGGATCCTGACCCTGATTTTGATTGTGCGTCTGAGTTTGATCTGAATTCCATGTCCAACTTCCATACAAGCTGGTTGCGATCTCTTCATTCGGATTGAGAGGCTGCCACCTGAGTTCATGGGAAGGTGCTTCCATGTTTTGAGCTGGAGGCTGAATGATATTTGCAGAGACATTTGTCGATAAAGATAGCGCTGATGGTAATTGTGCATAACCTGAATGCGAAGAACCACTGATTGAATTTAACTCTATTTCATGATTGTAGTCTTGTTCGACACCATGACCAGGAAAAGGTTCCCATTCTTCTGCCGAGCTATGATCCATATTATGTGTTGATTCATATTGTAGATCACTATTCTCAGTATATGGTGTGATGTTCCTCGAATCATTCTGGGTTCTAGATTTGACTTTAAGATTTGAGTTTTTGTTAGATCTTGTTTTTGATATTCCGGTTGTTTTGGGTTGTACCGTTTTCTTGGTTCTTCGCCTTTCAGTCGATTTTTGTTTGCTATAGTTCACCCGAGACAATGATCAGCGGAGCGCATTTCAGTTTATAGGGATTCTGAATCCTCGCTAGTGTTCACCTGTAAAACTCACATTTCCAACTTCAACTGATTTTCCACTTCTTTAGCTTTGAGCCAAGCTGGTCTTTGCACCGAGTATCCCATACAATCTAATCCTAACCTATCACAATTGTTGCAAGTCGGTTTGGCTTCATCACATCGCTAAGTTGGGTAGACCATATCAATGTTAGCTCACATAATCTTTCGGAGCTATACATAGCTTGAAGAAGGAAGGTTTACGTGATTGCCGCAAGGATTGCTCGGAACGAAGAAATCGACAAATGCTAACTACGACAAATCGTCGAAAGACAACCTGTTCAGACTGTGCTCACCTTTTTGCGTATTCTACAAGTGATACATCCAGTCTTACCTCTTTTTATCTGCGGAGCATTATTAGTTGATTTCGATGTTGTTGCTGGCGGCGTCGGCGTCGTCGTTGTTGTCGTTCCCGCCGAAGGTCCGGCTCCGGTGACACCTATTGTTGAGCTAGACGTTGTTTCCGAGCGGATTTCATTGGTATTTGAATATGAATCGTATCCAGAGAATGGTTGTAGAGAAGAAGAAGATGTTGATGAAGGACCATTAGAGGAGATAGCAAACACTGATGTATTGGCTAAATAGGCTGAACGAGGACGATTACTTGATGAAGACATCGCTATTAACAATTTCTGTATATCGAAAGAATCGTATGAGCTTCTGAAAGAGTATATAAAGTCAAGGTTATCAAAGTGAGAATCGAAATCCTAAGTCGATCTATGATGTTACAAAAAACCAATGTTTATTTAAAAGGATCCTTGCTATATTATAGTTAGGAATTGAAAAGATTACAGTATAAAACCCAACGAGAGATGATGATGAAAGAGGATGAGATAGTTATCTATCTGGTAGAGAAATATTAAATGGGAGAGAAGATATATACACGATGAAAGATCAAATCGAAAGACCCTAGATATATATATAATATATATATGTATATATATATATATACACGAAGGGGAAGAGATCTGAACCCACTAATCCACTTAAGATGGTTATCTTCTTCGAATGAACCTTCAACGCTATATGTACAAATGAGAAAGCCAAAAAAAGAGAAAAAGATAAAAATCAGATCAGATCAACAAACCATTTTCTTTGTCTCTCCGTTCTATGATCTCGGTGAGCGATATTTTGACGTTATGGAAAAACAAAATCAAAAAGAAAAGAAATGAAAACGAAATGAAATGAAAAAAGTTAAAAAGGGAGTGAAAGAGGAATAAGTTAATAATGACATAAAAGATTGGAATTGTAACGTAAAATGATGTCTTCGTAAGCTTTAAGTATATTTCGGTTAAACTTAAAACGTTAACAGGAAGAAAAAAGAGTCTCATAGTCTCGGCTCTTAAAGGTAGCGTTTCTCATTCTCATCATAAAATCATTTTATTGACATCGGTCATATGCGAGAGTAGAGAGTAGATGAGTTACATCACTCCAGTTGGGCTATTCACTTTTTTCATGTGTAGAGTACAGTATAGTATTGTAAGATGACCAACTGCATGGTCTCTGATATACCGTGAATGAACACTATGTTTGGATTTTTTCTCTTTGGTCTTTGAGACTGGCTTTTCGTTTTTGTCCTCGTCTTGCAGTAACAGTGAAACAATCATATCCAATGGAAGCGGTATCTAATTGATGTTTAATCACATCTTTTTTTTTCCCTATTCAAGTAAATTAAAACACAATCTATTCTCCGTGCTATCAAAACTTCTGCATTAGCATTTTATGTTTTTGATTCTTTTTAAGATCCTTCTTTTTCTTCTTTCGTATGTCTCAGAGTAAGGAAACGAAAAGAATTCACAAGAATGGCTTGTGCGGTGCGGTGCGGTATGGCGCGGTATCACTCGGTATTGGAATGCCATATGACACGCAGAAGATGAAAGAAGACGATTGCCCATCCCATATATCCTTTGATAAATTCGAGTAGGACGTGGAGATCTCTCTCTTTCTTTGACAGGGGTATATCCGGCACAGCTCTCTCTCAAAGAAAAAAAGGGGCAAGTTAAGGTGTGAAATCATGTATTAGAAATCAATGGATGAGCCCTTTTTATTTTGATGCAATAATGATGCATTTAGTTGTGTAAATCCACCTCCAGTACCGTCGGCTATAGAAGGATTCTTAACGTACATACATGGCAACCTAAGTGAAATTAAACTTTTTTTTTTTCAGTTTTTCTCAATTTCAGGTAAGGTATGTCACCACCACCTCGTTTTTCGTATCTTAATCGCTATCGCTATTCAGCTTTTTTGTGCATGCTCAGATGATCGAACGGACTATTGTATTATCTAGACGCGATGCATATACTCTGAAAGGAGGTTACTAACTTTGATTGAAGACAGTGTCATTCATGTAAGAATAATTAAAAAGAGTCAGCGGTTATCTCAGTGATCAGCAGAGGTAAACTGTAACTGTAACTGTGATAATAAATAAAAAATGGTCGGTATATCAAGTGTAAGGTAACAAGTAGTTCTCATCGATCCAAGTGATTGGAAATCGATGATCAGCCGGTCCGCCCATTTGCATACTAGTGTGCATCGTAATATGGCATTCCTCATTCTTTCTACAGGCAGAAAGCGGCATTCAGAAGAATAAGCCTTTTAGACCTTAACCTTATGTTAAGGGTATTTTAGGCTAAAACCGAGGAGTGTAACATTGTGGAAACAAGGGTAAATCAAGGAGGATTATAAAGGGATAAAGGGATAAAGGGATAAAGGGAATCATCATGTTACCCACATTAGTATCCCAGCCGGATCCAAATCTTCGGTCTACCGTTCCTGAACACCGAGGATGTAGATCTCAATTTCCCCACCCAAAATGATTAAACGAATCACGGTCACCGAGCGGTCACCGAAGAACGCCGTCGCAGTGTGTTCTTCCCGCTATATTGGTTATATCATGCATGATAACATTTGTACAACATTATTCTCATAATTCCCGCTCTGCACAAGATATAATCCGCCTATATTCCGCTCTCTCAACATCTCAACCGCTTCAAAACTTCAAAATAATCCAGATCCTTTTGGTTCAGCACCTAATTTTTCTCTTGTCCATTGCCAAACTTGTCTACCAAATCTATAATAAACAAAACCGAATAATGCTCCGGAAAGATGTGCTACGTGATCGAATAATCTGTTATAAAAAAAAAAAAAAAAACACAGAAATCAGAATTGGGAAACGCTGTAGTTTCAATTAGGCAGGGCAGAACAGAATGAAGAGAAGCCCGCGATATAATCAGTTCCCCGAAAGGTGACTCGGTATATACGGAAGCATTTGATAGTATATGAACAGATATGAGGATATAGATGAATTTATTGAGATCGAAATCACAATAGATCAATTACTCACCTCCAACCCCTTATTAAACCCACCAGATCTAGGGTTACCATACCTGCTACACCCATACCAATTGGAACGCTGACAAAAGGTATGAATATAATTCCTACGCTAGATTCAGGATAAGCACAAGCAGTTAAAGTCAAAGCCGCATAAATAGCTCCACTAGCGCCTAAAGAAGGTAATATACCTTGATGTGACATTAAAGCTTGTGGACTTGATATTCTTGCAGGATGTGATAAAGCTTTTCTTAACGCTGGATATTTAAATATATTCGTCCACAAATGACTTCCCAAGGAAGAGAACAATCCAGCTGTGAGTAAAAATGCTAAGAAATGTGGTGTATGTGATGAGGCGGAAAGAGCTGGAAGGGAAGGTGAAGATGAAAGGTATGAATAGGCTGCTGAACCGAATGAGAACAGAGCTAAAGAGTTGAATGCTAAGTGGGGGAGTGATTGATGTGATAACTAGAGGATGTGAAATGTAATCAGTTTAGCGTTCACCTCAAAATGACTTCGCATCACCGAACCATAAACCGCTTCAAACTGTTTTCTTCCCATCCACCTCGTCGGATCAAATTTCTATGGCGATTAAAATGAAAAAAAAGGGAATGAGTTATAACTTACAGTACTAGTAAACATAGTAACGCAATTCCTCCATTCATCTCTCTTTGAACCAAAGACTATTGGACGATGTAACCACCATTTTCTCATGAACGGTTCTAATCTTCGAAGTTTCCACCAAACAAATACATTTCCCATAACGAAAATTAAACCCATTGGAGCTAATTGTGACGAAGGTGTATTTAGATAGAATTCAGATGCCATTACGTATGTACGTAAAATTGGTACAAGGAGGAAATTGGGTAAGAATGATAATGTATTAGGTAGATTATTGAGTGTTTTTTGAGCAGACTATAGTTTTGGTATAAAGCATAATATGGACAAGTTGTTGTAGGTGAATTGATTATGCACAATATTTGTGGAAGGGTATTGAGAAAGTAGTGAATGCGACCAAGAGTAGATCAGAGATCATGATTAGCCAACATTGATACTCCTTAGTGGACACCTTCCAGCATAAAAAGCGCAACTCACCCTAGCACCTTCTAATTGTTTCGCTCTTTGTATCTCTCTATCACTAGGTTGACTTTGACCTTTTCTCCACCAAGAACTTCCACCTAATTTATCACCCCATTTTTGCGTATCATAATTTGTATATAACGCCAAACCTAAATATCCACCTCCACCTAATAATGCACAGAACTGTTCAAATGTTGAAATAATAGTTGGATCAGTTAAAATATATGTTTTTATGTGTATGAGTAATATAGTGAGATGCCAATTGATTTCTGAAGAAGAACGTCACACGCACCACTATCGGTCTCCAAATTGATCTTCTGGGTAACGAAGGATCTGTAAAACCATTACTATATCCTGAATTACTACTACTGCCTTTTATCGTTGCTGTTGCTGACTCAGGTATAGATCCATGTATAGGGAAAGTACCATTTTCAATTGCTGATCTAGATACAGCAATTCTCTTCGGTGTTATACGTCCTAAAGCCTGTCTAGTTTCCAAAATCGATTTATTCGAAAATGATCGATAAGGTAATTTCGATGGACCTGCTATTGAGCGGAGATTGAACGGATGTTTCAAGCTCGATACGAATATTCTAGACATGATGTAAATATGTTTATCCTATATCAAGTATCCTTTTCTCTGTTGAGCTCAAATAGCTCTAAATATATAGGTGGCAACTTGGAATATGAATTTATTGTTAATCTATCATATGAGCTTGTACTATAGAGATAAAAACGTAAATTTCCATTTTGTACAACTTATCGAAGATTGATGACGCGCAAGCTAGTTTCCTTCCTCAGCTTCGTTATGTTTCGGCATCATACATGCAACAGATATTCCTCCCGGTATAAGGGGAAAATAGTATGCTTGAACAAACCAAAAACCAAAAAGATAAACCCCATGCGGGGCTCGAACCCGCGACCTTAAGATATTCTTGAATGAATAGAAGTCTTACGCACTACCAGCTGTGCTAACAGGGCTGGTGGTTATTTGTTGTTGTGCCAAGTTGTATAAGATACCTTTTGTCAACATACAGTAAAGGGCAACGAGGATGGAATCGCTCAAGTCAATTATCAAGACTTGTTCATGTTTCCTCTGCCCTCCTGATTCGAGAGACTAGACAATGTCACTGAGAGGGCAAAATGATAAGCTGCCAATACAGTTGTCGGAACAGACAATTGCGTATACTAACTTATATTATTCATTGCGTATGAATGCGTTATTTGAGCCATTCTTTACCTGAACGGACAAAAGCGTTGAATACCAATTACGACTGAAACCGAAGGTGTATTCATTACCATATGTGAAGAGGGCCAGTGGATCAGCGTATGTGACTTCATGTATGACTCTCTGATCAAGTGTCATGGCCATGCGACTTGTACATTCAATTTTGCAAGGTTTGATGGGAAATACAGCGTCATGAATAAATACCTTTGTCGTGGTACCTTCTACCAATTGCCGTATTATTTAGCTGATCCGGTGTGAGGAAACTCTTGTAATTGTCAGGTTAAGAGAAATTCGATGGTGTATCAGCTTACAATTCTCTGCAACTAGGCCGAGTTTTCCTCTCGTCTTGACGAATCATGAGGATGGATCACATGTTTATAGCATCATGGCAACGAGGTTTTACTCAGGAGGCCCATATTACTCTTTTTCTAGTATCAGTTTACAATCACAATTCCTTTACACCCCAATCAACCCTCGACCATTTTCTACAATGAACACAGACTGTCGAGTGCTTCCTTGTGTGGCGAACGAAGCAAACGAAATAGCTTTACTTACAACGATTAATAACCTCTTCGCTGTCCACTTTCTTGATCAGATACCTTTCAAGTGCCCAGATGTGAGTCTTCAAGAATAGGCAGAAATCATGCTTTGAACATGTTTGCTATATCAAGCATGTTATTATCGCTGGAGCAGCATCATATACACCATGGGCGAGATGGGCGAGAGAGTGAGTGGCAATTCCTTGTAGACGATTAGCGTAAATATTAATTACGACACCCAGATAGTAACGAGATATTTCGGCAATGGTTCAGGCTAGAATTATTGTTGAAAAGTTGGAATTCTCCGTTCATCTTGATCTGCAACTTGGTGATATTTATCGATTTATTCATACAACACTTCATTGATAAGGCAAATCTACAAATTGATAAAAGATCAGCAATAGCACCAAGACAAGACCGGACCAAATTTGAATAGATAATCTGCCCACACAGTTAATATAAGCATTGAAATTTTGCGAACATACTTGTTTTTCGTAATATTTCAAAATGGTATGTCGTTGTCTTTCGCATTTACAGGTAAGAGGGAAGGAATACCATGTCACTCTTATTGAATCTTGTATACAATAGTCCGCTCCTAGAGTAATAGCCGAACTTGTAGTAACAGGTATAAGGGTACTAGGAAAAGCTACAGCAGCAGCTGGATCACAAGCTGTTAAGAGTAAGCTCATTTCGATATTCCAGCTCTTGAACTTAAAGCTGTGAAATTGATATCATTAATCATCATTCGGATAGATTTTAAACATAAACCAGAAGGTGTACAAGATTCTGGACCTGTAGGAGCAGGATCATCCAAAAATAAAATTACGAGTCAATTAAATATGAGTCTAGATGAAGCACATTTGATCTTGAATGTTAAGAAAGATGAACCATTGGACGTCATACAAAAGGTATGTGTGGTAATATATTATGGTCAAAAGCCCTTCATCATTATTTCCCCAATTCTATCAAGGACAAATCAGTGTTTATTGCTAATTTGGATGTATCATCCTTCTCTTCGTAGAACTATGATCGAATATTCGCAGCAAATGGACCACCTACAGTTAAACCTGAAACGCATACTACACCAGCAGCAGCTAAGAAAGCACCATCATCAAGAACACCATTACATTCACATTATTTACAATCAAAAGTATTTAGAGCATTAGAAAGAATAAAAGCAGAAAGGATAACTGAAGTTGAACCTTTATCAACGGAAACATCACCCACATCACCTCTTAGCGCAGAAGCAAAACCAACAATAGAAACTTCAAATCCTATATCCCAAGAAGCTACTAAAACTGTGAAAGAAGGTGAAACTGTCGCTCCTCCACCACCACCTGGATCTACATAACCATAACCTTAATCATAATCATAACCATAACCATAATACAAAAACAAATCGTGTTTGGGATATTGTCATATATAATGAATGCATGGTACACTTCTCCAGTCATAATGTTGTAGCCGCAAAGTAGCTCATCTGTTTGCGTTGTTGACTGGTTATAATTCTGTATTTTGATCAAGTTATGCTGCTTGCTTTCTGCTATTATACTCTTTTCCTCTTTACGTTTTCCGT
Organism: Kwoniella dendrophila CBS 6074; assembly: GCF_036810415.1. Classification (NCBI taxonomy): domain Eukaryota; kingdom Fungi; phylum Basidiomycota; class Tremellomycetes; order Tremellales; family Cryptococcaceae; genus Kwoniella; species Kwoniella dendrophila. Next base: position 1,362,550 of record NC_089484.1, read on the forward strand.
TAAGATAATTTGACCTGACAGCTTCGGAATTAAGGGGAGTTGCTTGGTGAACGGTGCGTCATAATAGATAGGATTAACCAAAACGCGTCTTGGTTACCGAATATTTTCTTGAACAACCATCTTTTTATTGATGTTTTTAATCTGATATTTCTTTTGCATTGAAATCTTCTTCATAAACAGAATACAGCTTCTTAACACACTTTGTGGTGCTGCTTCTTGAATTTCCGAAGATGACTTCGATTTCACCCGATTCACCAATCGAGAAATCTCGTTCAGATTCACCTTTATTTGATTTTTCAGCTGCCCCTAAAGATCCCAACCATATAGATGAAGATGAAAGTGAATTTCTAGATAACGTAGATTTGAATGCCCCTTCATCACCTAACCCTGCTACTCTTCCCAACGAGCAGAAATCAGATAATATATGGAGGGGTTCAACTTCGTCATCAATGTCAACGTCGACATTAGGTTATACCTCACCTTCAATAGCAAGTTCTTCAAGACCACCTTTGTCAACTAAATCAAGTGCTATTAGTTCGACAACCATAAGTACCCTTTTGACTGGAGGTGATGGTCCTACACCGATTGTCTTAGGGGTAGCTGTAGTTGATTTTAATCATTTGGTATGTTCAACTTATCGTTGTCGATAAAAATGAAAGGAAAAAGAGCAGCAGCTGATGTGATTGATGTTAAATGCGTAGATCGGTCCAACGGTAGAATTTGCTTATCCACCTTCATTACAGTTAGCTATTCAAGATGATGAAGATTGGATGAGATTGTTACCTTTCTTAGCACTACCTGATGGAGCACACCTAGTGAGCCATTTTGCTGTCTATGCCAAATAGCTCATGCTGATTAATTCATATTCAGAGTGAAGAAGATTATTCTTATTTCGTATGTTTTCTTCCACAATCGGTATATTAAACCCTTGTACTGACTACAATTAAACACCTCAACCAGCACTGCACATACTCTCCATCTGGAGGTCAAGTTCCAACAGATGTACCTGGATCCCAAACGTTATTCGGTATATCGTAAGTGCCCTGTTGACTTCTCTGATGATTGTGCCAAGTTTTCAAGTTAAAACACGTATTTTGTGTACAGGTGTAATCGACAATTGCCTTCTTCAGAACTGATGAGACGTCCAAGTGATGTAACAAGGAGTATGGTACAAAAGGCTGTGGTAGTTATTGCTAGTCAGCCTGTATTTGTGAGTGTTTCTCTCTGTGATCGGTATTTTGCTGGAATACGAAAGCTTACATCTGTCGTTGATAACAGGGTCCGATACGGTATGTTTCTTTTTGGCTGATGCAGTTCTCTGGCACTGACTAACAAGAGGCTGTAGTGATAATCTCGGAGTGGTGACTAGAGCATACTTTGCTCAACGGTGAGCTTTGGATTGATCTTAAGTTGAGAGTAAAGCTCATATTCTACTACAGTGATTTTACCCAAACTGAGATATTGGAAGATTTCTATACATCGTTAGAAACAAGTTTGGAAGGGAAGAGTAATGAAGGCGCTATCTATATAGGTGAGTGGGAAATGTATAGATCATTCAAGGATCTAAGCTAATATGAGCTGTAGGAACGAGTCTCAGGGAATTAGTACATAAATTCAGGCATAGGACATTGGTTTTACTCAAACTGTTGATGTTGCAAAAGAGGGTAAGCTGCTTCAAAGGTCCATCATGATATAACAGCTGACTCTCTATTTATTCAGGTCATGCTATATGGATATCCTGTAGAAAAGTTATGCACTTACCAATATTCGCTAGTCTCTCTGATACCAGGTTAGCCGTCTCTTTTTCCTGTTGAGTGATTCTGCTGATGCAAATTGTCTATAGGTCTTCTCATGAGTCTGAGAGATTCTGGATCCCCTGATTTGGATGCTAAGAAGACTAGAGTACGGCCAACATCTCTAAGAACAAGTGATCGTTCAAGTTTACTTAGATACATGGGATTGCGTGAGGAAAATTTCAGCTTTTTTGAGACGATCCGACTCGGCAAAGATAGCTGATGGATAATCGCGAATATAGCACTTCAAGTGTTCGGGAAAGAGTCGTTCTTTCAGCCTTATATGCCATTACAGCAGATAGATATGTTACAAGCGAAATCTTGGCTGGTAGGAACAACAAATCAGATAGTCACGCAGCAGAAAGATTGTAAATACGATTTACTGGTTAATGTAAGTTTTCGTTAGCCTCAATCCGCTATAGACAATCAACTGAATGTATTTTCAATCTAGATCGATACGAATACCTTTGAATTCACCGACGCCAAGATTGAAAGGTTAGTCACATTGACTCCTGCAGATAGGAAGTGGATGGATGATGTAGTCAGAACCGTTGAGGAATCATATAACACGGTGAGTTCTGCTGCTTTCAGAAAATTCAAGCACGCTATTAGAGCTGATCGATTGATTATGCTCAGCCTGAAGGTGAACGTCCCGGGTAAGCTTTCTTCCCTGCGACCTAACAGGATTGAGCTGATATGTAAACAACAGTTTCAAAGGTAGTGATGATGATCTCCGAGCCAGATTCGAAGAATACATCTGTGCAGCTTTATCCTCTATCAAATACGCAGATTTCTTATCAAAGGCTAAGAGGCAGGATATATCTATAGTTGGAGTCGGTGAGTTTGCCTAACCCCTTGTTATAATCTGAAGCCCTAGAATATTCTGTTCAAACGTAAAGCTGAATAATCGGGCTGACAGGTGGACCAGGTGGAGATGGAGCTATACTTATGCCATTTTCCGAACAATGGGTTACCGCATTCAAAACTACTCCGGCATACGATATATGGAATGGGTGTACGGATCCTGCTTTATTTGATATTTGCGAGCCTAGGTGAGTGGATGAGTGATGCTTATCTTGCGAATTAAGGTCAGCAATTAGCGGATTCTCCCAAAAAGCTGACTTTTTGACTTTCTCCTCTTACAGACACCCATGTGACGGAAAAGTCAATGCCGTCTCTGACTTAGGACTGAGGCTGGCCGGTAAGTGCTTGGCTATACCCATCAGCAAAGTCATGCGTTGTCAAAGTGAATCACTGATTGGTACTTTATTAGAGGGATTCCATGACCTTCATCTCGATCAACAACTTGGACCAACTAAAGAAGCATTAACTTCAGCATTCGCAGCAGGATCTTCATCATTATTCAAAGCATTCGATGGCGTTAGATCAGAAGTAAATACAAGATTGCAACAACGTGAAGAAGCTCAAGCCAAGAAAAAATCTGATCATACAGGCGCAGGCGTCTTAACACCTCCTACGTCAGCATCAACAATAACCAATACAGACTCTACACCAATGACAAAAACGTCAAGTCAACCAGGAGGCAAACAAATTGAAGACATAAAAGCTACTTTAGGTGGTATAGGTTCAGGAATAGGAAGTTTTTTCGGTTCTAGAATATCTAATTTTAGAAATCAAAATATGTCTCCAAACCCAACTTCATCCCAAAAAACCAATTCACCAAACTCAGCTACGAATGAAAGTACAGGTAACAAAGAAGAAGGTCAGGGACAAGGACAACAGAAAGGTCTAAGGCCCATGAGTTTAATGAGTGGTAGTAATAGTGCCGGATCAATAAGTCGTTTAGGTGGTTGGGGAAAACAGTAATGAACAGAAATTTTCGTGACAAGACAATCCCCCTTCTTGCGAACGGATAATATCAATAGATCTAACGTAGATTTTTTGAACAGTAATACAATACAGTATTGCATTATGTATGATTTTGATGATTTCCATGTGACACGACTGTTTCTGCAAGTTGAGAAGTTAGGCTATACCATCCTTCGTCATTTTACGATAGATTTCCTAATTGTATATCGGTGGTTCACCTCCACCTCGAATTGACCATTGGTCTCCTCTTCGCGCTCTTTAAGGTATCTCCTGCCTACCGCTCCTTTCACTCAGCTTCTTCTGTTTCAGCGCACGACTTGCGTGTCAACAACGAGCCCTAGTAACGAGCCCTAGCCATATCATCTGACTGGTTCGTGATGAGACCTTTGATGGCATATAGATCCAAATCTAAATAATGATACCCATAGGTCAAGGTGAGTAATGTATCATGACATATGCGGTCTACCCAAACCCTTTAACTCCTCTCTCGATTATAAGAGTTCGCAAGATTCGAAAATTTATACCATGTAATCCAATTTATCAGGTCGGCAAGGTAATATATACGCATATCATTTTGGACACACCAACAGTAATCAAAGCTTGAGGCAACATGCGGATCAAATACAAAATACTATCGAGAGTATAAGCTCTATCCGATACCCAGATGAAATCGTTGTTCATGACACACACAATAATACCGCTGAAGAATCTGATGTTACTCATTCGGATATTGATACCTATGGCGGTTTAATTAATTGGATAGCTATCAAAATTGTTTATGCACCTAAAAATGGGTTGATGAAAGGTAATGAACCACATAACACAAAAAATGAAGTTGATATATTGAGAAGATTGGATCACCCTAACGTGAGTTGGCCTAAATTCGAAAGGAAGACGACGGGTTTTTATCCAAATCCAAATTGGTATTCAATTGACTAATTGCCGAGTCAATCATATATCTATAGATTATCAAGATCTTGAAATATGAATACGATGAAGTAAATCTATATCATAAATTACATTTACCTTTATATCCAATTTCATTATTTGAATTATTCAAGGACAATTTATTTCCCTTTCATTACGACGACGTTGATGACTTTCATAAATTGAAATCTGAAGAACATAATCAAAAAGAAGAACTACGAATTGATATACCTAAAATAATATCATATCAATTATTATCAGCTATCAATTATTTACACTCTGCAAATCCTACAATATCACATAGAGATTTGAATCCATCAAATATCTTATTTGATCAATATGGGAATTTGAAATTAATTGATTTTGGTATTGCTTATACGTCAAACTCATCGAAGAATAACAACAATGACCATGAAGATGAAGATGTTTTGAATGAAGAAGAGATAGATTCGATAGAAAGTGATGATCAGATGTGTTGTGATGTTGGGACTGGGTAAGTCAATGAATAAATACTCTTGTCATCTTGAATAAAAGGGATACACTGAACAGTAGAAGCTGATGTGTGTATTGGATCCGGATCTTGCCAACAAAATAATAGATCATATAGAGCACCAGAGCTTCTTTTTTCACCTGCAACGTACAATCCCACCAAAATCGATTTATGGTCTACTGGATGTATAATCGCACAATTCTTTACCTGTTTTGGTAAGAATACAGCTTCCACACCCTCATCTACATCCTCGTCTTCCATTTCATCCTCATCTTGTAATTCATCACCTTTAATATCATACATCAACGACCAAACAGATTCATATGATCCCCTTGATGATGATTATGATCAAGAACAAAATGAAAGAGAAAGAATACCTTTATTTAACTCTACATATGGTTCAATAGGTTTATCTTCAAGTATTTTCAAAATTTTAGGTAAACCCACAAATGAAAATTGGCCTGTAAGTCATTTTTTGATATTTTAGTGTTACACATGTACTTACTTACTTGTACACAATTACTTGTACTTCTTGTAATATTGCCATATACATAGGATTTCAATTTATTACCAGATTCAAACAAAATTACATTCCCCTTAATACCAACATTTCCAACAAAACCTTTGATTGATCGTCTACCTGACTTATCGAAATTTTCAAAACAATATCAACATGATGTTTTACAAGTTATCCAATCTTTATTACGACTTGATCCTAAAGATAGGATTGATGCGAAAGAAGTATTACAAATGAATTGGTTTAAAGATATATCTGAAATGAACAGATCGAATAAGAATGGATTGGAAAGATGGATTGATCAATCCCAATTGAAATATGATTATTTAGCAAGGCGAATGAAAGAGGATGATGGGGAAATGGCTCGAGCATGGTGATTTGATTGAGGTCCACCAGAACGAAGTTAAATGTGTCTATCTGCAGCAAATTCATGTAAGAAAGCAAATATATCATGCATTATGTTATACCTTGGACAGCAAAGCCCTTATCCGATTATACATATGGCAACAAAGTATTGATATTGAACTTGAATATACAATGAACGAGTAATGTCATTAGTTATCATAAGTCGTAATCTATTTATCTATCATTCACCAGTCTGTCCATCAGATAATAGTAATCTCCGAACTTCCATATCTTCTAAATCTATACTATGTTCAGCTTTAAGATGTCTTCTTATATCATAAACTCTCCAGAATCGCATTGGACATCGATCAGCCAATTCTTCGGCTGAAGGGATATATTCAACATCGACCACCACCTGAGTTTCGTTTTGTACAGTTGCACCACCAAATTCAACAGGTTGTGATTGAGTATTACTCGACGACAGACCAGCGAATTCCGCAAAGGCATGAGCAGGACATCCAAATCTTCTCAATTCTTTAACTTTTCCTGCTAAACCACTCGCTTTACCATCCTCTTTATCAGCTGAAGGCGTTGACGATCGTGAATGAGTAGCAATATGTCTTGTGAGGTTGGATTTATGCGGAAAAGCTTTATCACACCCTTCAATTGGGCAAATGTGAGGTCGAAGTGCTAGATGAACAGCTTTTCGATGTGATTCAAGAGCAAATTTCTGTTTTAGCCAAACAAAGCATTAGCTAAATTCAATTGTCTGTCATTTTTATGAAAGAAACAGGTTTAAAAGGTTGGAGCGCATCAGAGGGTGGTGCATGAAGTCAATAGCACATGTTGTGAACATCCAAGCATCTTCACCAAACACGATTGTCCCGAGGAACTCTCCGTTTGGTAAAGAAGTCGGATGATCGGTCGCGACTTCAGTTTATAATCATTTGCGCAGAGCGAAAGGGTAAGATGACAAGAATGGGACAAAAAGTTTCAATGGTTTACGAAAGAAGGGCACTTACAGTTTTGAACCTCTTTTCACATCCATCTTCATCACACCACCAATCTTTACCTGCATCACCAGACATGACACGTTGTAGTTTAGGACTAGAACCACCTGAATCAGGATTGTTTAATTCACTGATTCTCCGTCTTTTAGCTCTTCTGGATAAACCATCAGAAATGATTTGTGGTAGTTCACCTTCAGGTTGTTTAGCCAACAAAGCTGCCTTGTCCGCTGCTTGTTCAGCATGAACTCTTAAATGATCTTTGAGGCGCGAGACATTCTTGAATACTCGACCGCTGCATTCTGCATGTGGACAGATGGGTGGATGAGCTGAATGTATATGAGTCTGAAGTGCAGACCATACAGGGAATGAAGGAAAGTCGTCGCCATGAGAGGGGTGAGAACATGTATATCGTTTGGCTACGAAAGGGTTGGTCAGCTTTCGGAGTTCTGGGCGAAGAAGAAGCTGAATTTACCATCATGAGTCTTTGCGTGAGCTTTCAAATGCGCTTTCATCTTGAAACTTGCATCACATCCTTCGTGAGTGCATGCGAAAGGTTTGGTACCTTCTGGCATATGAGCAAGAGTAACGTGTTCTCGGAGTAAATGAGCTTTGGTGAAGGTCTCCTCGCATATAGCACACTAGAAAAATCAGGTCAGCTCACAGATCTAGTGTTATACTCAACTGCAAAACTTACAGGATACACCTCCGCTCTATCATGCATATTTTCATGTCGTTTCAGATGAGTAGCAGTCCAGAAAGATTTTCCACATCCATCTCTTTCACAAGTGAAAGGTCTGGCTTCGGATGGAAGGTGAGTTCGCATATGTGCTGTAAGATGTGAGGCACGAAGGTAGGATTGACCACATTCTGTACATTTGTGAGGCCTCTAAGAAAGAGTAGCATCATTAGCTTAATAGTCGCACGTAATACCGAAATCTAACTTACCTCTCCTGTATGAGTCAAGGCATGTTCAGCCAATCTTGAAGGTTTGAAATAAGCTTTATCACAACCTGGGTGATTGCATATAAACTTTCTTTCAGTTCTACAAGCAGGTGCGGATATTGACCTTGATCTTGATCCTAATCTTGGTCTGGCGGGTCTTGAAGAAGATGCTTTTGGTTGTGATTGGTATTCATCTTCCTCTTCATCCTCTTCATCATTTTGAGATTCAAGTTCAGGTTCAGGGGAAGGTGATTTAACCTCCCGTTCAGCATTTAGTTTGAGTGTAGGTGAACATAATGCCGGATCAATGATAGGTGTACCATAAGGTATATTATTATCCAAAGAATGGGTAAAAGTGTTAATATCTGTAGTGATTAGACGAGGTGATACAAGCATCATCTTGTCAAAGCAAGAATGATTATCAAGATATCAACATTTCAAAAGATAGTGGAGTTGCCTTGATGAAGGCTAGCTTTTTATGGCTCGAATCGTAAATGAAGAGAGGAGAAGTGAAAAGCTAAATGTGTTTGAAAGTGGGAAATTTATAATTTACAAATTTTGCAAACAGTACAACCAAAAAGAGGAATGTGGAGGGAACAGCGTAAATTTGGTGATAACGAGATTGATACATTTGATTCCGTCTCATGTCTATTCCCACGTGTAATATAAACATATGAAACCACGCGCTTTGACCTCTCACGCGTTTGTTCTTTGTAATGACAATAATATAATCAGGATTTATATTTACATTGAAATCAAAACATGATAAAATACATGAGATATACAATATCAAACACAACATTGCAATAGCGCACTAGATACTCTCGGGCTGGAAAATCAAGATGTCGGTGAGTCGGATGTCTGCTCGCAATCTGTAGAGGTCACTCGATTGTGTTACTTTGCTGAAACCCAAATCTGATCGCACAGACTTACGATGACAATAACGCTGGTCCTACCAGAAGGCCAGATTTGAAGAAGAAGTTGGTAGTAGTTGGTGATGGTGGTGAGTTTCCAGCTGTAAAGGGCATGAGGGAGGTTTATTGCAACCTCACAAGAAGCTGCGGATTAACTCATTGACATAGGTTGCGGTAAAACATGTTTATTGACGGTATATGCAGAAAACCGTTTCCCAGAGGTAAGCAATGAATGCTTCCATTAGAGTCATCGTGTGATCCTAAGTACGGAGATGTGGTCGACTTATATAATTATATCAGTATGCTAATGGGTAAAATGGGACGCAGGAATATGTACCAACAGTATTCGAAAACCTTATAACGATGGTGCCATCGCCTAATGATCCAACGAAAATAATCGAATTGGCTTTATGGGATACAGCAGGACAAGAAGATTTTGATAGATTAAGACCTTTGAGTTATAATGATACGGATGTTATTTTGATTGTTTTCGCTTGTAATCACAGACCAAGTTTATTGAATGTACAGGATAAAGTGAGTAATGAGGTCCTTGCGGAGATGTGTTGTTAGGTGGAAAGCAAGGGAATTAAATGAGTATATGGGGTATACCACACAATAGGCGATATGGAAGGTGTCGAAGAAGGGAAAGGATATTGGAGTGATCATGAATGTCATTAGACGAGATTATGCTAACTGATTAATCAATTTCATCTACTCACCCGATAACCAATTCTCAATCATTCATCAATATATCAACACTTCATTCTTTCTTCACCCAACCCAAACATAATGCGATTGATTCAACTCAACTAAATTTAAATTATTAAATTCAACTCACTATGAACAGTGGTATCCAGAAATGGCACATTTTTGTGAAAACGTTCCAATTTTATTAATATGTACGAAAACAGATTTACGTTCAGATTCACAAACACAATCATTAATGGCTGCACAAGGTACAAAACCAATTACATCAATTGAAGGTGAAAAAATATCAAAAGAAATTGGTGCGAAAAGATATTTAGAATGTTCATCAAAAGAAAATTGGGGTGTTAAAGAAGTTTTTGATGCTGCTTTAAGAGAATCTATAAAGAGAGGTAGTGGAGGTAAAGGGAAATTGAAAAAATGTGTGATTTTGTAATAAGATTAAATCAGATTAGCTAGAATCGAATCTTTATTTGAGGTTGATCTGGGTATCTAGGTTGAAATGAAAGGAAAGAAGCAATAATACTTCAAGTGAACTCAATTTGGAATACAAGAAGGAGGAGAAGAAAAGAGGAAGATTTAATAGCCAATATATTCTCGTCGAAGGCTACATCTGGCGAGGAGGTAACCCATTTTATCATATTATCAGTTACGCAACAAAACTATATACACAACCAATTCAAACAAGTTGTACCTTATATATACTTCATTCACGAATTCAATCTTACGGATTTCTTTCTTCATTATATACCCTTTAATTCGATTTTTTAATGATATATGATATTGCATGTTCTACATTAATATATATGGTTACAATAATGTTACAACATGCCACGATAAAATCTTGCAGGAACAACCTTCACATCAAATATCGATATCTCTCCACAATCCGAAAAACAAAGGGAAAAAACACTCTGTGGACATCTGACTACAATTTCAACTTTTGTCTGATAGTATTTTCTAGATCATCTGTATCACTCGTGTCCTCATTGTTATCACTTTCGCCTACTACACCTTTAACAGCTTCAGTTTCTCTCTGAATCTTCTTACCAATATTATCTTTTCGAGTCTTTTGTTTTGATGGAGTTTCCAATTTTTCTAAATCTTTATAATGTTTCTTTAGATTATTATTCCCATTTTCAATTAATTCAATAAATTCATTTTCCAATTCTAGATGTTTAACCAGCTCATTTATACCTTTATCTGCATCACCTTCCCAAAACATATTTCTTAAATTATTTCTTTTATTGTAACCACCAGATGATTGGAATGGTCCAACAGATTCACGATTAATTAATAATCTAGGACAATTTAATGGTACTTTGCCTATCAATGAAGCAAATGGTTGTACTTGTAATGAAGTTCCAATAACTATCAATAAATCGCATGTCTTGAAATCCTATGAACAAAAAATAATGTTTTTAGTTGATTGATATTTGTTGTTTAAACTGAAACGTATTTAAGCGGTGTATTGAATGTGATGATATGAGATAATAAACTTACAGGTAGATGTTTGAAGAATCGATCAGGTAAATTTTCACCGAAAAATACGATATCCTGTTTGTGAGGTATTCACGAGGATCAGTATCTTATCCATTATCATCTGCATTCCTGATTTGTACGCTGTACATGCACATGGATGGGAACACGATTGAAAAGAGTAACAAGAACTTACAGGTTTAACTAAACCACCACAAAGTTGTTTATCTTTTCCTTTTCCTTTTGCAGGTAATTCTTTATCACATTTAACAACTTCACCATTCCTCACACCACCTTTTAAAATCTTTTCTTTATCTACAGAAGTTTTACATGATAAACAATGTGCAGTTGAAAAACTACCATGTGCTTCAACGATTAAATCTTCAGGTAATCCTGCTAAACTTTCTAATGTATCTATATTTTGTGTGAATACTCTTTTTAGAACTTTTTGTTGGTTCAATAAGTTTAAGAAATAATGTGTTGGTGTAGGCTATTTACATTCAGATCCCCACAATACATATTTTACATATACATATACACCAAGAAATCGAAGATTCCGTGAGCGACTCATCTTCAATTTTTGTTTTTATAAAGGAATATCAAATAAACATGAAAGAAATATAGGATTTTAAAAACTCACATAATATTTACCAGGATAAATCTCTTTAGCTAAAATCCAAAATGGTTTAGGATTTTTTTGAAAAAAACCCAATTCAAAAACAGCTTCAGGAAAAGGTAAATTTAATTTTTGTAAATTACTATATAATCCAGTTTTAGGTGATCTGAAATCTGGTATTCCTGCTGAAGTTGATATTCCTGCTCCAAGTAAGAAAATTATATTTTTGGCTAAAAATCATGGTCATAATAATTGAGCAAATAAGCAAGCGAGAATGAATAATAAAGTCACTATAATATCAAGATATACACATAAAATACTAGTACTAACCTTTACCAGATTTAATCAACTTAGCTACTCTTTTCAAATCATTCCCTTCGTCATTGTTATCATCATTACTATCCTTATTGGTAGTACTGCCTCTCAGAGAAGACTAAATTCACAACGATGTTATATATTAGTATGAGTTGCTTTTCCTTGTATATCCATATCCAGGTAAGAAGAACTTACAGAAGCAGAAGTAGAAGAAGATGACGATGATGATGAGTCGCTCGAAGAGTCATTGTGGTTATCAACATCATCCCTTTGAGGAGATTTAGAGGAATTTTCGGATGACCTGAAATTACCGAACGAAAGAATTATACATACATTATTAGTCAAGTTAAATTCCAAACAAACGTCAACCCATTTATAAACTAATCATCACTTACATATCGAGCCTATAGTCTGAGACCTATGTTGGATTATGTGGATACTAAGTTTTAGCTTCGAGATAAGGTCAAGAGCGCTTCATTCTAATCTCAACAGAGTCAGTCGCCAATAAACGTCCTGTTCTAACGAGTACGAGTGAAATACCAAAAGTGGAAGTGGTCCACTTGGATTCTCGGCTTTTGCCACCCAGTTATCTTTATCAAGAAGCCATCATCGAGTCAAAGAAGTTGCTGTGCTACGTACGATTGAACACTGAAGAGCATGAAAGACACATAAGAAACAGAAACACTTCATTTGTCCCTCAAGCAATTTATATGCATATAAGAATACAATTTCCCGAAAACACTGAAGTTGATAATAATACAGTAACCCTTCTTGCCTGCGAAATTAAACCTGTATGATACAAATTAATCATTTACCCTCTCTCTCCCTCATCTCTCTCATAGCCCTTTCATATCCCCTCTGTTCAGCCTCTTCAGCTTCTGTCATTTTCTTACCTTCTTCTTTCGGTTTCTCTGCATCGTTTTGACTTTGTGGAAGATCCTGATTGACAGTATCCACCTTCATTTCGGCTTCTCCAGTTTTTGTAGGTTTAACATCAATATTGACTTTTTCATCTAGGTTTTGAGAGATATCTTCTGTATCATCTGATTGTGTTTTTTCATTTTTCATAGATTCAGAGTTATCTTCATCTAAAGCAGTCTCATCACCTTCCAATAATCTCTTAGCTCGTTTTTTCAATTCATCCTTTCTAGCTTTGACTTTTTCAGACTTTGTCAAATCTTCAAACTTCTTGATCAGGTTCTCCTTTTCTTCTTTGCTCAAGACATTCAATGATTCGATAGAAAGCAATTTACGAGGTTGTTGCAAGACGATTTCTTGAGGTGCCGCAAATCTTTCTTTGAACGCTTTGGTAGCTCCTCTTAAGGGTAAAGAAATTGCGCCCATAATACCTGTATCACAGATTGAGGTCAGTCAGCTATACTTAGGCAGAATACGCAGATGATCAATATTGGTTCTTTTAAGGAGACTTACCTGCTGCTGGACGAGCGGTGACATTTACGTCTATTTAATGCATTTGTCAGCTTTGTTCTGCTACAACAATAGGCGCAACATTATGCTCACAACTTCTGCCCATGCCCTTAATAGCTCCGACAAAGCCCTGAGATGGAATGAACTTAGCTAGCATAGACCTTTACCGTCATCTTAAGGCTGAACATACCTCTTTCTTGGCTCCTTCTACAGGTTCTCTCACTAAACCAGTTATACCATCCCAATAACCGTAAAAGACCCCTTTAGCACCTTCTTTTACACCACTCTCGAAATCATGGACTTTTCCTTTTTCTCTCACTTCCTCTGATCCGATCATTCTTGGGATATTTTCCATTCCTTCGTATAAATTATCAACGATATTCATCATTCCTATTCAAGCAGTATCAGCAATCGGCATCTATGGCCTGAGATGGAGAATTGGATGACTAACCTCTTGGAATAGCAGTGGTTGTATTGATAATTCCCTTTGGCTAAATCAGTGTATCAGTTTGTAAGCTCATTTGCTGGAAACAGGATGATGAGCTTACTGGATTATAAAATATCTGAGCTATACCAGCATAATAACCTGTTATTGTACCGAAAATAGCAGTTGCCCCTCCACTGATGGGATCCAATACCTTTCTTTTCGAATCATATTCCTTAGCCCTATGCACCTCCAGTTCTTTCCAGTCGAGCTTCCCTTTTTCGACCATCAAAGCAGCAACTGAACCACTCAGCCTTAGGAAGTATTTATCCGACCACCATACAGCTAATTGATCTGGGTCAACATCGCAGCTATAGGAATTTTGTAGTCATTAGGTCTGAGTTACGGTTGGCATGAGAAAACGTCAATGTTTAGCTTACCGCATGTTCAATAATGGCAAATGTCTATGGAAGGATTCTACACCCTTAACCTCGCCAGACTCCGATTTGATTTTATCGGCCATTTCGCCAGCAGCTGCTTTAGCATGAGCGGATGTGGCGAACTCAATAGCTTTTGCTAGATTTTCGGTAGCCAAAGCTTTTTGTGGAATTGGAGCAGGTCCTGCACCTGCTTTGTGGATCATATTACCCCAGAAACTAATCGAGATATCAGCATAGTTCCTCCCTGCGATCTACAAAACGCACAGATACTTACGCTTGATCACCAAAGAAGGGCACAACAATGGTCGGCAGACCGTTCCGCAGGCCGATCGCTGTGGTTCCGGCACCTGGGCAACGTTGTCAGGATTTATAATGCTACCATGCGTCGCAAATGTTGACTTACCACCATGATGGCATACAGCGCTGACTCGACCTTCAGCGAAAAGCCAATCGTGTGGTATGTTGCCTGTACCTTGTGTCAGCTCAGAAGAGACCACTTTGTGGGTAACTCACCCTTGAGTATGAACACGTTTTCTGGCACATCTGTTCCACCCAAGCTTCCCCATCCAGCACTGACCAACGCTCTTACATTTGCTGCTTTAACGGCTTCAAAAATAGTTTCTGCAGTCACTGTCAGCCTCGTTCCGATCTTCGAACTGGTGAAACCTCACTAGTCATTGCTTCTGCATCTTCAACAACAACTGAGCCAAAGCTATATTTTTTCGTCAGTAAGCTTTATAGGCTATCCAGAATGTCAATACGCACCCTATGTAAACAGGTGCGTCTCCAGCTGCTAAGAAGTCTCTCAACTCTTGATCCGGCTGAAACTCTTGGTCGCCCTCGAGGAAATAGAAACCGGAGATATCTGCCATAGTGTTAGTCTGCCTTGTTGAAGTACTGCTTGCAGACGTAGCAGCTTACCGATATGTTCTTTCCAATCTTTGGGCTTCTCAATCAATGCTTGACTCCAGCAGTAGGTCCATGGTACTTTTAGACGATCGACTACTGACGGACCGGATCCCATCGATAATGGCTCTAGGAACAGTGTCTTGCTTCGGAAAGAGTTGATGACATCCCCTAAGCCTTGCCAAGTTCTGCCAGAAGTTAAATTATTAGCTAGGTCTTTCAACAGCGGTATCGCATGAGCCAGCTCACAGCATCTCGGCTAGTGCGAAACTCAGATAATTCGTTAACCCTTTCTCCGCGTTAGATTGGGCTACATTGACTAACGGGTGATTGAAGGCTGTAGTGGGTGACCAAGGCATTGCTGTAATATATAGGACATGGTCAGCCTGTAATGTAGTGATGGTCCGGATTGTTTCACAACTTACTGAAAGTCATGTGCAGTGGTAAACCTAAAGCTTCGGCGATATGTATGTGACCGAAAACAGGTGGATTACTAATTATAGCATCTGCTGCGAAAGGTTTTCCAGTGATCAGATCAGGTGTATAAGTGGATTTATGAAAACCTTCAAGCATTTCCGCTGTCATTTTTCTTTTAGATCCTATATCCCCATTCGTCAAAGATGCCATTCCAGGTAGTAAACCAGGATCTACAAACAGATCATTTAGCATGTTGTCATGATCCAATGCAGATCGGTAACTTACTCTTGACCATGTATGCCATCAGTTCTTTGGGGTTCCCTCCAACGTCGAAATATTCTAACTTTCCTTCTAAACTTTCTCCGTTTTGACCTTTTTTACCTTTCAGATATTTGTTACCTTCTACAACGAAATCCTTGAAATCTGGATGTGTCGCTATTCTCACCCTGTGTGAATGAGACTTGATTAAATGCAAAGCGAGTGATAGATATGGTTGAACATCACCTAAACATATGAGATATAAGCTGAATGTCCTTCTAAAGGTAACGTGGTAGCTTACCCCTTGATCCGACAATGAATATAACGATATTTAGAGGAGGACACTTTACACCTTTCCTTCTATCAACGGCATATTCTTTTACAGGTCTAGCGTAATCTTTAGGTAAATCAGGTAGTGGTTTCTTCAAGTCAACCCATATGTTGATCATTCCCATATCATCTAGAACTGCTCTCGAGTCCAAACCTGGTCCGTCCGAAGTGAAATTTGCGTAATCTGTGAAAAGGTTCTGTCAGTCACAATATGTCCTCCTTCCAGGCCTAGCTGCAATATACCATTATTCTGTTGTCTCAGCCCCAGACAGCCTGATTAATACACTTACCTATATTCGGATCTACCTCAACTTTCCCAACCTTTACCCTCTTCACTCCAGCTTTCTTCTCTCTTTCTTCTCTCTCTTTTTTATCTTTCTTACTCTCATCTTTAGGTATACTTGGATCATCTTCTACTGCAGGTAATACTATACTTTCATCCTCTCCTTGGTCATCATCATCTTGCAAATGATATGGCTTATCGTTCTTCGTCACCATTATAAGAGTTCCGGGTGTTTGAGAAATGAGATAACAAAGAAGAGGCAAAATATCCAGAAATATAAATATATCCCCCTCAAATTCTCTTTTATCTAGTTATAGGTCAGCGGTCGTGCATAGTGGAGGTTTAAGTGTTCATATATATAATATATACATCAATCGTCATAACACGTGTTCATGACGCGGGGCTACAAGCTAGAAGAAAGATGAAAGATCCTCCCTAGAAATTGGATATTGCCACATCATGTTATATTTGATTCCGTGATAAGTCCCATATATAACACGCTATATTTAAGCTTGAGCCAAACAAACAAACGGTTCGACGCGTTTAAAGATAAATAAACAATTCAAAACATAGCGACTGATTTTACTTTTGGTCTTTGTCTTTGCATGAACAACAACCATTTTTACGATTTCCCGACGATACGCCATACCATCTTGAGTGATTGAGCTTACTCAGAGATGGAATCTCTGTTCTCACCAGGTCAACAACGACCACCTTCACCATCTTCTGCAGGACCAGTAACAGATTTTGCATTGATTGAATCACAAAAGGAGAATATTCGACCGTTAGCCACGGGAAGATCAGCAGCTACATTATCAAATGTTTTCGCTAAAGAACCTTCAGCAGCTGATAAAGTAGTTCAAGAAGGTCATGAAAGATTTAGAAAAGGTATTGAAGAAGCTGAAAAAAGAGATAAAGAAGGTGAAGATATGATCGATGGGATTCAAGATGTTTTAGATGTTTATAACAAGTAAGTTATGTCGCAGTTTATTTCAGCTAGTATGAAGAGCTTATAATATTTGAACAGGTATATACTATTCGTGGTACAGCATCACCCATCTTCAGATACACATTTACTACCTCTACTGGAAACTACGACAAGACGTTTTGTCAATGATGCCAGGTATACACAGGATGTAAGATATCTGAAATTATGGGTAATGTACGCTCGACAGATAGAAAGAAGGGAAGAAATCTGGGCATTCTTGGAATCTAGAGATATAGGGACGAAACATTCGCTGTTCTATGAAGAATGGGCTAGTGCTTTGGAAGGTCTAGGAAGGTGAGTTCATCTTGAGTGGTATGGTCTATGCTGAAACTGACTAAATAACCCTGTGATAGACGTAAAAAAGCAGATGAAATATATAAAATAGGTATAGCACGTAAAGCAGCACCACTTGAACGTCTCAAAAATCGACATAAGCAGTTCCTTGAAAGGATAATGGCACCTCCTTCAGGTGTAGTACCGGATGATGAACCATCTTCATCATCAAATCCATCATCAAGTAGAACACCCGGAAGATCTATATTAGGTCAGGTAGCATCCTCATCCTCTTCATCTGTAGCAGGCGTCACTCAACTAGCACCTTCTTTAAGATCAACAAGTAAAGGAAATGGATCTAGATTAGAGATATTTTCAGATGAGAATGGTAAAGCAGAGGATAGTGCACCAGGAGAATGGGCAGATTTCGGTACAAGAGATGCAAGAAGAAAAGAAAATACAGTTGAATCTACTCCATGGAAAGGTGAAACTTTACCTCAAAGTGCTTCAAGACCTAGGACAGCTCCTAGGACACCAAAAGTGGAAGTCTTCAAGGACTTAGTAAGTCAGCTAAGAGATTCTTATTGTCGACTCATGGGAGCTGACTGCAAATTGCACAGTCCGAGAACGAAGGTATACGTGCAGCAGAAGAAGTCTTTGTACGACAAAGACAACCGCCAACAGAAGCTGAATTACTGAAATCTGATCCATTAAGACATTATGATACATCTGATCTCCCTACGACCATTCCTTCTTTACCTGCTCCACCATCCGCCAGAAAACCTCCCAAACCAACTAAATCTTCCTCTCATTTCGTTCCAAAACCTTGGGAATGTCCAAGAGACGGACCCGAAATCAAAAGTGCGACGGGGAAAACGGAAAGAAGGATGTTTGACTGGAATGCCGTCTTCAAGAACAATGATGAATGGAGTCTTGAAGAGGTTAGGGCCAGACAAAGGGGTCTGTTAGGAAAAGAATGGAAAGGTGAAGTAAAAGATTGGGAAAGAGCTTGGCATCAACCGGGTGGTGAGTCAGCAATCATTTTATCATCTTAAACTAGTTGTTAATCAGCTGATTGCTCTCTCTCTGATATAGCTTCTACACCTAAACCGGAAGAAAAGAAGATCAAACCACCTTCACCAACTGTCAACACAAAACTTGCTGAATTAGAAGTCATGAAAATGTTCGATCAAACTATCCACGGAGGCAAAATACGAGATTCAGATAGTGATTCAGATGGATCTTCTGATGACGATGATGATGAGGAGCCCATTCAATGTGCTCCAACACCTTTACCAGCAAGACCGGGATCAATCGCTATGTTAGCACCTACTCCAGGAGGAATGGTGCCTCCTACGCCTACACCTGCAAGTCAGAATGGACCGAATCGATTATTCAGCCCAATCAATGAAAACCCTTCTTCGAAACCTCTAGTATTCATCGATGAAAATGTCGTAAAACCCCTGGTTTTCACCGACGAGAATGCTTCTCGTTCTTCTTCTTCAAAGCCAGCGGTATTCAGCGACGAAAATTCGGTACCACCCTCAGCAAGTAAACCAGGTAAATTTAACATTTTCAGTGAGACTCCAGCAAAAACTCCTTTAGCAAGTAGGACACCTTTGGCAAGTTCGTCACAACCCAAAGCATTCGGTATCTTTTCTGATGAAAATCAAGAAAATGCAGTACAAGCTACACCTTCAGCCGCTTCAAAACAGCGTCAACCTCTTGCACAAAATCTCTTCGCCACTCCTGCTTTATCGAGACAGAGTTCATATGGTAGAGGTCCTGCTGAAGTTATCCAAGAAGTTCCAGAAGGTGAAGAAGCGGAAGAAGCGGAAAATGCAGCAGGATCAGTTAATCAATTACAGGAAAATGTCGCTCGAGTCTCATTGAATGACGTACAAGAAGAACACGAAGAAGAAGAAGAGAGACCTAGAGGAGGAATGAGGAGATTCGAAATTAACACCATGACGCCTATTACTGAAAGAACATGTGAATATACAAATATGACCAATCTTCGTTCTTCCATGGGTGGTGGGTCTATACCATTCAGTGTAGCTGAAGATGAAGAAGAAGGTGAAAGTGAACATTTGGCTTCAAACGATGCTCAAGGTTCCAACGAGAATCATATACTCCAATCAGAAGACCAAACATCGTATGAATCCGAACGATCACCATCACCACCTCTGCAGCTGAAAGAATTTGATGGATCAATAATCTCAGAAAGTCATTTACCTTCTGGCGACGCAAATGCCAAATTCCAATTACCTGAAGGTTTCACAATCCACCGAAATGTGAATGAAACACATACAATGGTACTTACGGATGGAGATACAATGCATACAGCTAGGGAAGGATCAGTTGAACCTACAACGGAGCACGAAAATTTCGTTACCGCTTCCCACGAGGATGTGGTAGAAAACACAATACCAAATCCATGTAATCCGGCATCTCAGCAAGTCATTGATACCATTATGAAATCGATTGATCCACCAATATCGTCAATGCCAGGATTCATCGACTGTCGATCATTCGTTTCGGATAAATGGGGTACTTTACAAAAGCACGCCAAATCAAAAGGTAGAAGAGGTAGTACCAATTCGCGTGCATCTGTCGCTCCTGCAGATGATATCTTACCTATAGAGTTAGAAGGGAAGAAATTCGAAATTCAGGATAAGATTGGCGAAGGTGGTTTCGGAGCTGTATTCTTATCTGTGGATGTTGCTCAACGTCAACTGCAAGATGATTTAGACTCTGATGATGAGGATTCCGATGCAGAAGACGAAGAATCCCAAGAAGATAAATCAATTTTAGCTATCAAAGTTGAACAGCCAAGTTCGATATGGGAATATATTGTTTTGAATCGGATCTATGAACGAATTGATCAATCAATCTTGTCATCTATTATTAAAACTAGAAACTTGTATGCTTTCCAAGATGAATCTTTCTTATTAATGGATTACTCGTCACAAGGAACTCTATTAGACATTGTGAATAAATCAAATTCAATCGGAATTTCACCTGGTTCTGGACAAAATGGATTAGAAGAATTATTATGTATTTTCTTCATAATTGAATTATTAAAAATCATTGAAGAATTACATTCCAAAAATTTCTTACATGGTGATTTAAAAATTGATAATTGTTTGATACGTTTAGAAGAAATATCAAATTCTCAATGGTCTTCTTCTTATTCATCATCATCTTCTTCTTCTTCTTCTTCTGGTTCTTCTGGAGGATGGAATAAAAAAGGTATAAAATTAATTGATTTTGGTAAATCCTTAGATCTGAACTTATATCCATTAAAAGATAAACAAAAATTTATTTTTGAAGATTGGAAATCTGATGAAAAAGATTGTATTCAAATGCAAAATAATCAATCATGGTCTTATCATACAGATTATTTCGGTTTAGCTTCAATTGCTTATTGTATGTTATTTGGTAAATATATTAAAATTGAACAAAATAAAGAAAATAATTTATATCAAATTGATATGGCTTTAAAAAGGGTAAGTTTATAGTTCACCTCTTTATCTGGTTAACACATCTGAGGCAATCAGCAATTATTATCGAATTTATCCACAAACACAAACACATATGTAGATGCTGACATTTTATTCTTGAAACAGTACTGGCAGCAAGATTTATGGAATGATTTCTTTACGACTTTATTAAATCCACCAGAAGAACGATTACCGATTACAAACAGATTATCACAAATAAGAAACAAATTTGAAATTTGGTTAGAAGAAAATTGTCAAAAAGGTGGAAAGAATTTGAAAAGTATGTTGAAGAAGATTGAATTAGCTGCTATAACAGGTAAACGATAAGCGACTCCATATTATAGATAAAAGGCCGGGACACACGCTTCATATGTATGCCTCGGTTTGTTGTCCAGCATTCCCATATAGATAGATAGATATTTTCGCATTTGTATCATCATATAGTGTCTTGTTCCGAACAATGCAGAGACAGTATATAACCTGTCATATAACGTCTATGCTCTTGAGTTCAGTTTGTAAAACATTGAATGTAAGCTATGGCCAAATATGAGTTTTGACGAGTTCCCTTCCAGGCGAAATTACGAGATCTAAAAATAGAAAGCTTGCCGAAGCTAAAAAAAGAAATATTAATGTTTTGGTTTATGCCCGACCTTTGCCGCCCACTTCACCTCGGACATATGATAACGACTCTTTCATCATTCAACAATCACATATATTCATTCACACAACGACAAATTGATGCTTGCGATCCAATATCATCACTGATGATGTTCAGACAAGCAGCCGAGGGAGTTTCAATGCACGGTCCGAAACTGTTATAGTCAGATTGAATATAGTCGAAAACGATATTCAGCAATCAAATAGATGACCTCGGGGATAATAAGTATCTTAATCTCGCATATCCTGTTTGAATGATCAAGGAGAAAGGTATATATATATAGAGCTAACATTCAATCTCGACTGATAACATTTCCCATTTCCAACTGATCTTGCCTCAGTCTGACGAAGTATTGATACAACACTCACATATGCGTATTTCGGTTTACTGAACCATCAAATTTCGTCAGTCTACCTTCACGGACTTTTACGCCTTGATCATTCTCTTCAAGTCATCCTACAATGCTGTTCAAAGTTGGAATTATATTAGGATCAACAAGAACTCATTCAAACACAGCAGGAGTATCAAGATATCTCGAATCTCTTGTTTCTCAACATAATAATGATAAGAAAGCAACTTTGAAATCAAATTCAAATTCAGACACAATTAACAGGATGGAAGTTGAAGTCATACATTTAACTAATTCACCTGGACATCCATTACCTTTTTTAGTCGAAGAACCTATAATGGCTAAAGCACATCGTCCTAGAAACTTGAGCGAATTATCTGAATTATATATTGATTCAAAAATACAAGAATGGTCAAAAACAGTATTACAATGGGATGGATTAATTATAATAACACCACAATATAATTGGGGATATCCAGGTATTTTGAAAAATTGTTTAGATCATTTATATTATGAATTTAATAAATTACCTTTAGGTATAATTACTTTAGGTGGTACACAAGGTGGTTTGAAATGTTTTGAACAATTAAAAATTGTTTGTCAAGGTGCTTTAAATATGAATTTAATAGATAAAAACGTCGCTATCAAATTACCTAAACATTTTATTCAAGGAGAAAATAGAATAAAAGGATCTTATTATAATAACAATAATAATCAAAACCAAAATATCGATAAAGACGAGGACGATAATAATGATGTTGATGCTCAAGATGAAAGTTGGCTAGTGGAATATCAAGAAGAATTACATGTCTTATTAGAACAATTGGTTGATAAGATGAAATTTAGAAAAGAGGAACAGAAAAGATAACAATTGGTAAATGTGGTATTATTTATTTCTCACTGTATTTTCGGTACCTTAGGATTTACGTTTTACTGTATATCAGTACATCAGCTCTGTAGTGGTCGTATACTCAATGTTAGATAACAAATCAAGGCTATGATGGGTAATTTAGATACATAGAAAAATAGATAAGAGTAGACAGACAAAAACAGGTCTATAAGCATCTGTGAACATTTTGAATATAGTGGACTCAGGAATTTGATTGTTAATCTGAAGCCAAATCGATAGACATATATGGAGAATACATGCAGCATGCCAATCTCGAGTTACTGATAGCTTATGAGCTGTTGAACTGCATTAGTAATTATCTGAAAACTGAAACTATTTACATGTCACGCGACTACTTTATCTGTCTTACTTTTAGGATTAAACTTTGTTCTGGATTTTGGTTTTCTACTACTCGTACAGAATCTATAAAATTTTGTGCTTTGCTATGTAAATGTAACACACCCGAGAAATTAAACGACAACATGTATGCGGAAAGAAATCAAACGAAAAAAAAGAAAAAATCATGAAACATATGTACCTGGATCAAGGTATCAGCAATTCAATTCAAATTTCTAAGTAGATCGGATCGTACGGAAAGAAGGGTAAAAAACAGACGCCATCTATCGATCTCAATACAGATAGCAATCAAATAAAGAGGATTATAAGACATTATATATATATATATTACATTCCGGTAACCCCACCATAAATCTATCAATTTATCCTTAGAATGATATGTCCATCGATGTTCAAGGTTCCACTTCCTATTTTATTGGTAGTGGGTTAGACATAAACTTGTATGGTTGGGTCCGATTGAGGTCAATATTCAACGAACATTTAGAGTAATCACATACTTTCCGAGATATGGTTGGAAAATATCGAGCATTGAAGGAAAGCCTCTACGAGTAATTCAAAATTGGTTGTTGGAGATAATGACAGATTCAATTACTCAAGAAGATGTTAGGGTAAGTTACAGTATTTTTTGTATATAATAACAGTGGCTGACGGTAAGAAGGATAATTGTTTAATCTCACGTTCTAGTACTGGAATGCTATCGGTAGTGTAGCAGCAGGAATATCAATGTTATTGGCACTATTCATACTATTCTCATTTTTATGGATATATAAACATAAATCGGCTAGACATACTTTAGACAGAATATCATTCAGAATTTTACTCTGGTCAATGATTTGGGAAGTTGCTTATAGTATCGATTATTTGATCGTTTGTGCTAACGTAGGTTTCCTTGGAAGTTCCTTCAATTCCAGAGGACGTCGATCAGTTGAGGGCATCGGTCAAGCTAATCGCACTGGCTAATTTGAGATGATCTAGCCATCGTTTGTAGTGACCTATTCAAAAACAAAAGCATGTGTAGTTGGTGCTTACTTCATGATAAGTATTGTAGGAGTGTAAGTTCTATCAATTCCCATTAATTTAAATGGCTTTACGAAATACTGTATGCAGAGCTGAATTTTGGTGTTTTATTTTCGACAGGGTGAACTGGTTATGTACTTGTATAGCTATAAACTTGATGATTACAATCTGCTTTAACCGCAACCCAATACAAATGGGTGTGTTTGCTCTTTTGTTCTCAAGCCCCTCATCGTCTTGTTTCGTAAAAATGGGCTGTAAGATTACGATTAGAAATAGATGCTGATTTCTTTTTCCCCTCTTGGGTTGTAATATTGATATTTCAGGATTGGAAAAGTGGTATATAGTCGGGTCGACTGCACTGGGACTAGGTATACCTATCATACCAACTATTTTAGGGCATTTAGGTTATGACCCAATTTATGGTTCTTGGTAGATCACACTTTACTCTTCTCTTCTTTGTTGCATATTGAATTCACGCTAATTGTCAAGTGCTCATGTTATAAATTTCTAGCTATTTCACCTCAAGTGAGTTCTGGTTACAAGGAGGTTGAGTATGCTAATGAATAGAATTTAGATTCGGAGAATAGACTGAAATACTTGTTATCAGATATGGTAAGTTATGCTTGAAAAAAAGCTTTGGAGTTAGACTCAACTCATTCACTGACTGGCTGGAACCTTTCAAACCATAATTAGTATTTATGGCAGATCCTGTCAAGTTTAATCGCAAGCATAGCAGTAGTGGCTGTGAGTTGTACCTTACAGTAAATCCCATCAGACTTAATTCTCTCAACGGTATCGAGCGCTAGGATCAGCCAGCCACTTTCAAAAGGATTAAACAGTTACTGCATTACTTACTGATCATTGTCATATTTATGGTTCCATGTAGACTTTGATCAGATTAGTCAGACATGGTAGAAAAACAACAAAGCTTTTGTTGGGGGGAAATTCGATGAACAGAATACTACATCAACGAGATATCGAAGCTGCTCAAAGTCCTGTATCAAGTGATAATGATAAAAATCATAACAATTTTGGGTCAAGCTCATTTAATGCAGATAGTTTACCATCTTGTTTCACATCTTTAAAGCAGAATACAACATCAGCTTTCAACAATAACCTACCTTCGACTAAGATGTTTAAACGAGAACCAAAGTCAGAATCGATGACAAATCAATTACAAGATAAATTATTCAAAATTTCAATAAAAATTGCTTTATATCCTATTGCTTTGATTTTAGTCAATGGAATCATGACATGTAAGTTGTCAAATATATTCCTGTTCCTTCTTCTACTTTTTTGTGGTGATTATCGATACTGATTTCATCCCCTCTCTTGGTCTTTTAGCCGGAGATCTGTATTTAACTACGACAGGAGGTGTAAATTCAGAATCAGATTTCATTTTCTTCTTAATTTATAATTTCATGTATGCTGGAAGAGGAATACCTTTTGCATGCTTGGGTATATTTATCGATCCTTGTTTGAAACGGGTAAGTTCAACTTTTCTTCCTTCCAACCCTTCCGCTTTTAAAGTGTTCCCGACTTGTTAGCCGTATATGCGGGAGATATACAGCTGTATACAATTACTGATGGACAGTGGCTTATTGACTTTCTAGGGCTATAAAGCAGTATTGAAGGAGAGGAGAGAAATGCGAGCGCATGGAACAGAAAGTGAAGTAAGTACATGAAATACAAAATTGACAAAGAAGACTGGAATCAGGTCTAATGAATTCGATTATCTTCGTGATTTAGCTTAGGGTTAAAAGTCCTACTATAGGTGATGATGGCATATTACCAATTATTGAGATATCTGAAATTCTACCCTATCAACAAGGACCAACAGAAAAGCAAGATTATAGCAAAACAAGTAAACAATCTGAATCTATGGTAAAGTTTGATGATGAAGTGGATGATAACCTCAGACTCAATCGGTGCTCAGCGGTTGTCTCTAGTGGTCAAAAAAGAAATTCGGATAATTCTCTGATGATTTCAAGCAGTGGAATTTCTGATAATGGCTTGTTACAAATATCATACGGTTCTTCTTTTAGATCTAAGAACGATGATAGCTTCAAAGCCGGACAATCTTCAACGGATCAGGAAGAAGCGAATGGACCTAGTCATCCTATCATTGATCAAAATCCTGGTCAACCACCAAAAACAGCTCTACTAAAAGGTTCCAGTAAGAGTGATAAGAGGAAAGGTTCCAATATTAGTGATAGTAGTCTGATATCAAGTATCTTACGAAGAAAAAGTGATTGTGACCATGTTAGTAACAGTGATAATGATCAAAGTGCGAGTATTGCCAGTGGTATAAACCAAGATCTCATCATCAATAATAACGATAATCCTGATGATAACGGTAAAAATCACAATGACGATAAATTATGTAATGGTCCCAATGACAGTATTGATGTGAATCTTGGAAACCAAAAATCAAAACTAAAAAATTACGATGATCATCATCAACTCATCACTCATGATAAAAAGCCACAAGAGACGAGGCGTCGATCTTCAGGGAAGATTGAAAACCAGGATAAGGATAAGGATAAGGATATCGAACAAATTGAAAAGATTTTTCAAGAAACACAAACGAGACTATAAAATGCGGGCGCTGACGAACGGTAATACTGTACAGACATCTTGGGACATATCATCTATGTTCTGTTTGTATTAGTAGAGCAGTGGTCGGAATTGGTTGTCACAGTAATTCTGTTTGCAATAATTATCATGCATTTGTATAGTAGTCATTCTTGTGGACGTCCCTTGTGTTATCGGTAAAGTGAGGAATTGCTACTCTAGGTTTTTACTCTGTATCTGAATAAAATGGATTTTGCACGGAAATCACTTTATAGGATATATGACTAAAACTTGTCAGGAACGAGAAACGGCTGATACTCAGGATTCTGTAGATGCCTCTATGTACAGGCTTGCCCAAAATTCTAGGAAAGATATTGACAGATATTGTACACAAAAGGTTACCCTCATGTATGGTAAAAGGGTGAAAAAGCTATCTTTAGACGAGTTGTTACATACATTTTGTAAAAGAGTGTCTTAGGAGAATTAAAATGGGAACAATCAAGTCTAAAATGTAGATCTCTGTCGTGTCTTAGATGGCGGGCAAATGTTTGCGACGTAAACACCGAAAGCTTGATGATGATGATGATGGAGAATAATGACCACGAGCGGCAAGCGCTTTCAAACACTGTACTTGTGTAGTGTGATTTCATACATCCTTCCCTGTCACCAAAGCCTTCCACTTGTCAACATTCTGCAACATGTAACGAACCCGCGTTGGGATGACAGCCTGGTCTTGAGCTAGATCTAAAACATTAAAAGTATATGTATACGATTTTCCAAAATTGTCCTTGAAATCAAAATCGGATTAACCGAAAGTATCGGCTGATATTTGATAACCTCGCTGAATCAAGTATAATTATGGTTCAGCTCCGCTAATTTTCCTGGTGATCGACATAACTTTTGTAAGCAGTATATGTACTGTAATAAGAAGGCCATACATCGAGCAAAAAGCTTGAGCACAAGTGAGAACAGCTGCAGCCCTGGTAATGGAATGGTTTAAAGGAGACTCAAGATGCCCTGAACATATGGGGCATAAATTGACACAAGGTTTAAGCTAAATTACTTTTTATGACTAACTATTTTGCTTTTCTCTTCTCTTTACAAACAACGCAACGCTCGTTTACAAGAATGACACCATACCTCATTACTATTTATTAGGGTCTAGTACTGTAGATGTAGCAATAACTCAAAGATGGTTAGACCTAGGGCTGTTGATTGATCATCCTATATCTAGGAGTTTTGATGATGTTCCCCTTACCAAGGTACGTATATGTCTACCTCATGCAAGAGGGGTAAAAGTTAACAGCTTCACGATAAAGTTTGATTTACGTTAATAACCCAGGAAAACAAAAACATCAAAAATTAAAACCAAGACAATCGTAATGCTATAAAATCACGAAAATCCTGGATTTTGAAGACTTACTGTATGTCGTAAATTGTATGTGTGATAAACATCTAAGGTAATCATAATTACATTTTATGGTACTATACTTATTCTACACAAATGACTAAGTCTTTGTGCAATGACAAATTACTGATCAAAACTTGTCATCTCACTATTCGACCGAAATAATCTTAGCTGAAAATTGTTTTTTCAACTGATCATTAACATCATTGACCTTCATCTACTTGATCAATTATCGCTGAGAAATACTCCATATATCAAAAGAACGTATACCTCAGCATACACCCAAGGATCAAATTCCAGCAGTACTTGAAGGTTTAGTGATTAATAAAATATAAAATAAGGATCTTTCAACGAATTTGGCGTAACAACAAAATATACGACCTCTGAATCAACCGCAACCCCCTTTAGCAAAACGATCATAACGAATAAAATTAAATTCAGACGTATAGTAGGCTCGATTTGTCATATCGCATTGAATCTTCGAAAACAGGTCAGAATCAACAGAATATCCAAGAAACATCAAGATAAGAGGTACAAAATATTTCATTGCATGATAAAGAATTAATAAATAGCGTGTGTTATTTGATACCACGCAAATAGTTAACTATAACTATCTTAGTAAAAATGATAGGAGCGGAAGATTGGATAGGAAGTTCTACAGTGGATCAGATATTCAGTGTAGGTGGATTGGATGGGCTGGAATCAAGAGATGGACATTATGGATTATCAGATTCGGTAGTTAGAAATGCAGGTATAGCAGCAAATGTAGCAGCAAGTTTTAGTATGGTATCAGTTATAATATTCTTGGCATCTTCTTTATGGGTTTATTCATATCAAAAATGCCGACATCTATTAGATCGTGTTTCATTTAGATTATTAGTTGTTGCTATGTCATGGGAATTTTGGTATTCATTCAATTTCTTATTACTCTATATCAATGTGAGTCACTCGCTAAAACCAATAAATCCATTAAATCCACAAGTTTCACACAGAGTTCAATCCTCAGAAATATGGGGTTTGTCCGTGAAAGATTTCATTACTAACATAATTTGTACACAGGATACCATATATAAACCAGGACGTAGCTGGGGTCCAAAACATTGCACAGCAGGTGCTTACTTTATGATTTCGGCTATGCATGTGTAAATTAGCTTTCTTTCTTTTCTGTCGGAATGGGATCAATACTATTAGTCGGAAATACGCTAATGCTCTATCCTTGCAGAGTCGATCTTTTAGTTATGTTTATAGCTTTGAACTTATTTTTAACGATCAATCTGGGGATTAACCCAGTGAGACTTCGTGAGTATAATCTATTCGCTGAAATGAGCCAATGTTGTATCTAATCTTCGGGAATATTGTTGCATTCAGGTCTAGAACGATGGTATATTGGAATATCAATCATTCTAGGTTACATGATACCACTTCCCTCAGCTATAAAAGAAAGATTCGGTTGGGATTTCGCTATGGGAACTTGGTAAGTGCCATTTATCTGGTATCTACTATGTCACATCTGGCTAATCTGTGATCGCCATTTGTAGTTGGATCAATGGAAGTAAGTAATAGCTCGAATGACATGTGCAACTAAATCTAATCGTGACCAAACTGACCTTGTTGATGTTTTCAGCTGGAAGGAAAACAAGAGTAAAGTATCTTCTAGAAGGAGTTGTAAGTTTAAAATTCAGATCGAATATTACACCTTTCGTAATCTGATAATGACTAATAAGACAATTTGACATTCACTTAGTATGTTACTCCCCTTATCACATGTACCGTATCAACTATATGTGTTGCCGCTGTGAGTCACTTTAACATATTCAACCCAAACTATTGTAAAGAGCATTTTTGTATACACTTACTGACTTTGATCTAATAGGTGTTGATAGTATTATTCAGACAAGGTAGAGCAACAAGTAGAGCTTTATTTGGTGGTAAAGGTGGAAAACAAAAAATACAAAATGACAATGAAGGTCAAAATAACGATCATGATGAGGATGATGACGAGATTGGGCTAGGATCATTATCCTTTTCTGAAGATCCGCTATCAACTGGCTCTGGAACAAATACCAATTCAGGATCAGGATCAGGTTTAGGACCTTTGTCATCGATCAACTTCAATAGCAATACAAACACGAACTCCGAATTAGGTTCACCTGACACATTATATTCTAAATCGTCGAAATATCCCACAATTACAAAAGATTGTGGGAAAGAAAAGAAGGCAACCAAAAACAATGAAAAGAACCATTTGTTCAAAATTAGAAGATTTTTGAAAAGATCTAGCAATTTCTTTAGAGGTAAAGGCTTTTTAACGACAGAGGAGATTAACTCAAGAAAACATACTCCTCAAAGTTTCTTCAATTCCTTAGCAGATAAGTTTTTGAGTATAGCTATCAAAATATCTTGGTATCCTATTACACTCTTAATCATAAATTCTGTCATGCTCGGTACGTTTACGCATTTCTTCTATTGAGATCGCCCAAAGTATATTGCTGACCAGGAAGCGCTGTCTTGCAATAGTTGGTGATCTTGTTATAGCAGCTCAAGGTGGTGCAAGGAATCATAGGACCGTCTGGCTGTATATCGTCTATTACTTCTTCTATGGTGGAAGAGGTATATTCATTTGTGGTGTATGTAATATTTCTAAAAATCCACCCTTCCATATATTTCCATGCATTGTCAAGATCAAGGATAAAAGCTAACGGCAATCTGTTTGTCATTGATAGCTCGCTTTTTTGATCGATCCAAGTTTGATCAGAGGTATAAAGGCAGCATGGAAAGAGAAAAAGTTGAGAAAAACCCCTGATGCATTACCTACCGCACAAACCGTAAGTTTATTGAACATCATTCTCCGCACACTCCCTCTTCACGTGCAGGCTAATCATTCCTGTTTGTTACGGTTAGTCCCCACCAGATATCTCACTTTCACCTACAAACGGTCGAATGACATTCCATTCAGCAGCGTTTGAGCCAAGTGTTACACTTAATCAAACTATAGACTATACCTCACAATCACAAAATCAAACGCCGACAGGAAGTTTCTTGGGAATAGGAAGCGGATCATCAGCTGCTCCTGGACAGCCATTTCCAAGACGACAACGTATAGATTCAGATGCTTCATTTGACTTTGCAGCCGCTTTAGCCTATATGCCAGATCCTGGAAATGCCATATCACCTGGAGCTCGAGAACAATCATACTCGTTACCATTAAATGATACACCGACTGTAGAATTAAATTCATCATATTTAGATCAAGATTTAGATACTTCAGTTTTATCTGATGATCGAGAAGAAAAACCAATAGAAACGAATCATACCAATCTAAACATACAAATACCAACTTCACCTCCAAGGAGTGTATTAAGACAATCTTCTGAAACCAATACTTCTTCATCGGGAATTACATTAGCAGGTGGTAGTGGAGGAAGACCAAACACAGTCAAGAAAGCAAGTTTACTTTTAGGACGATTACCTGCGCCATCTTACAGACCTTTGAATGGTGGTGTTAACAAATCATCGAATAGACAACAACAAGATGTAAGATTGATAGATCCTGAGGTACAAAGACGTAAAGAAGAAAAACGAAAAAGAGATGAAAGAGTAAAAGAGATCAAAAAGAGATTTGAAGAAGTTCAAAAACAATTATAAAGGGATAAAATCGTAAATATATAGATATTTATACACTTCATAAACCCTGTAGTATCATTTCAAGTTGTATTTCTAGTAGCATCATTTTAGTATATTGTATTACTATTCGATACATAAATGCATATCCACATGTATTTATACTTTCATCAACATAGAAAATAATCACATGTTGCTATGAAGAACAAACATTAGATGCTATACAGTTGAATTTAGCAAATAAAAACAGAGTTAAACGGTTAAGTGTAATCTGTAATCTAATCAGTGATTGTCTAATCTCGCAGTCCAGTAGTACGACTCTGGCATAGAATCTTCGGTGATTGATACTGGTTCAGAAGATTACACACTTCAAACCCTTACCCATAAAAGGTCCCTTGTACCATTGACTGTATCAATACTTTGGGCTTATACATATGTACCATGATCTCGAAATCGCATTCTCCATAACCCCTTCTTGATAAATCCAATTAGGACCCTGGTTCCATCGCTTACACAGCACAGACAGTACTCATACTGTACACTGACTACAGTAATACTTTGGTACGTCGCCATTAGTATTTGGAATCTATGGAACCCTGCCACTATCGTTAAAAGCCTCTTACGGTGCAAGGGACGTATGAAAGTAGTTTTCGATCACCATCTTTACCACTTTTATCGAACAACGAGAAGAGAGCCTTGTGTCATATCTACCTGATTTTGCTTCCTCAAAAATTGACATATATCTCTACCATGAACAGATCTGACAGATCTTGTAATGTCGTACACACAGCCAGACAATTCCCTCAATCCAGACATCTAAAGATCTAAATCACGAAAGAATATCTCATAAGAAAATGAAAAATCCCTTCTAGAATTGACAGATTTTCTGGTAGATCTGTATTACGTATCATATAACGTGGTTTCACACACTGTTTCCGGTAGATGATGTTATATGCTTCGGGGTCCAGCAAATGAAGTATGACGTCTTCTGCTTTTCCGGTTATCATAGCCTAGTTCCGCTGGATATATATGGGGGTGATCCTTGAGCCGCACGAAATGCACGGACAGGAAAAGAGAAAACCCAAAGGTGTATATATATATAGCAAAAGCAATTAGTAGTTTCACGTGATATTAAGGGTAAGTTAAACGTTTTTCCTCGTTTTTCTCTTTTCTCCAACTGAATAGGATTTTGCGATTGGCCCTGTCATACGGCATCCCGTAGTTGTAGCATACAACGCGCATAACAAGCTATCGATGGCTTTGGCAAGTTGGTCTAGCTAAGAAACCAAGATTACTCGTAGTAGCATGTTTCAGAAGAGAAAGAGCATCGGAGGAGTGACATAAAGAGCACAGTCGTATGGTAATAAGGACAAGGATAAGCTATAAATTCTAGTGAAAAGGCGAAACAAAGGAGAAATCTTGAAAGAGGGAAAAAAGGATAGAATTTCAGGTACAACAAGGGAACAAAAAGTATAAAAAAATCCTTCAGCTTTCATTACGAAGAGCCTAAGATCAGACCCCAAAATTTCAATTGAGGGTTGAAACAGATTTTATCTTTAGTGGTTATAGTAGGGGTTACATTCATAATTAGGGATACATATCATTGCATCCATACTCGTATATTCACACGACTAGTAAAATTCACAGCAAATCAAATCAAGTTGTTATTGCCATATCACTACAACTGTTATAGTCTCTTCACTAAAATCCCGAAAATACTTGGCTGGAAACATAACAATTCCACTGTATACATACAGTAACAGAAGATGAACAAACATTAAAGTTATAGCATCTCTCACAAAAAGTTATCTTATCATTTGCAACATCAAGTGTCGAGGAGAAAGCACGAAAACAGGTTCAATAGCCTACTTCTAATCTTATTAGAACGTCGTGACGTTTCGAATATCCCCTCCCCTTTTGCCTGGGAATCAACTCGTTCCTCAACTCAATATATCAGAAGTTAGGAGAAGTACGAAGTGCCTTTTGTATCTTGGATTCACCAGCCAAGCTTTTACTAGATAAACAAAAACAACAACAACGAGAGAAAAAGGACTTAATTTTTCCCCAAAATGGTCGCAATAATATCAAGGTTGTAATCAAGAATCCGTCTTTCGTCGGATTCCGACTTTTCATTCACCAAACTACCAAAAAACAAAACAAAACATTATTCTCACATTCATTCGCGAAATCTCCCCTTGTGATCATCAACGACGTTTTATCATAAATGTATAATCCTTTTTAGATGAATGTCAAAGGAAATGACTTTACAGCGACCTACTTGTAAATTACCCCGCATATCAATACCGGAAATATTATAAGTATCTTTCAAGGTCGAAGCAGTATCCTTTATTCTACAAATTTGTATAGAAGACCAACATAACGACTATTGCGATAGAGATTTTTCAGAATAGACAATATACATGAAAGCCTTCTACATTCTACATTAACGTATAACCATAATATCATACAATATAGACATAGTTAATTAACATCAACATCGAGTTCAACTTCAGCCTCAGTAACAATGTCGCCTTCACCTATACAACCACTTTTCACTACTTCACCTCTAATTCTGCCTCCTAACCCTACCACTTCTCATCAACCGTTAATCTTCACATCACCTAAATCAACTTCTCCAAGTAAAGACAAGTATCACGACGATGAAGAGGAAGAAGAATTAGTTAAACATATAGGATTTACATCTTCTCAACCATCTTCAGCTTATCCATCTGTACCACCTTCACCAGTATTTGAAGCTTTATCATTTGCTAAAATACCACTACCATCTTCAGCTACAGTTTCAACTGATTCAGAAGCGTTTTCTTCAGATTGCGCAGCAGGACTATCTAGATCAAATTCTCAACAACAAATCGGTAATTACAACGGTAATGGTATTGAATCAAAGAGATCAAGTATTCAATCACCTTCTTTGATAAGTTGTCTATTTCAATCTACTTCCATAGTAAACTCTTCAAACAACATCAACCGCAAATCATCTTGTCCACCTTCTACCGCTACCAATAATCATAGAAGTGGATCTATCAATGCTGTAGGATCAGGATCACGACCAATTTTAAGGAGAGATACAATATCAACCTCAGCAAGCGAAGATAATAAAGATCATTTCTCTTCAATTGGATTTGGTTTAGGTATAAATAAATTACCTTTAGAAATTGACACTAATGTGTCTAGAGGAGTACCACCACCTTTGAAGAAGAAACCTTCCGTTCTGAAATTTGCTGTCACTTCACCTAGAAATAATGCACCAAGTCAATCAAGATCAAGATCAACTTCAACATCAATTTCACCAACGTCTTCTTATGCCAATGTTAGTAATAAGTTTGCCAAAAGTCCATGTATCAAACCTGATTGGAGTAAAGTTAGAGGTCAAGTAGAACGTGAAACAAGACAAATCGAAGAAGAAAACGATGATGAAGATGGAAATGATGACTTCACTGAAGAAGATGATGATGATGAAGAAGGTTATATGGTTGAATCTCCTCTACCTATACCGGGTCATGATGATGAAGATTTAGGTTATGTGGAAGATGATGAAGAAGATGATGATGATGAAGATGAAGATGATGATATAAATCATGGCGCAGATCGATTATTTGGAAATACCAATATCAACCACACAGCTTCTGGGTCTAATTGGAGGAATAATGAATTACATTGGAACAGAGATTTTCCCGTTGTTACCACTCCAAAAAGACGAAGCACTACTATAATACCATCAACATCGACAAATTATATGACATCTACAGATGATAACTCAGTATTTCCAAATATCTTACAGCGTCATGTCAGTAGTCCAAATATGCCTGGAAGTGGCAGAGGTAGAAAAACGTCAATCTGTATAAATGAAAACACTAAACCATCTTCATCAAGATGTACTAGACACAGATCACCTCCACCACCAATCAGATCACAATCCAACATATTTGTACCACCCGCAGCAAGATCACCTTCAGCAGCTGAATTATGTAAAAGAAGAGGTTCAGCTTCAAACTCAGCTGAAGGTTTATTCACCAACACTTTATTAGGAAATAGTAAAAAAGGTTGGAAATCCGATGATTCAGCATTTTTCACCAATAGACCAACTATAAATCAAACTACTTCAATCAAGTTACCTTCTGCTAATAAACCAGTCATGGTCGGAATAAGGAAGAATTCTTTACCTACACCTAATCTAGGTACAAGATCAAGATCAACAAGTACAAATAGCAGTACTACAAGATCGATACTGAAATCTTCTACTTCAAGTCATGTAGAAGATAAACCAACTTCAATACCAATGATCAGATCTTCAGGTGAAAATAAAATTCCACCTAAAACACCTCCTTTAGATAATCTTGAACATCCTCAAATGGTTTATCCAAATTCTGTCAATTTATTAAGAAGAGGTTCTGAACCTGTTAGATCGATCCAAGATAAACAAAACGATTTATCAGTTGATATAGTAGATGATTTGAATCTGAATATGAATAACTCAAATGGTTGTTTAGCTAGAAGTGCAATAGGTTATGAAGAAGAAGAAATGAATATTGCTCATATTCATGGCCACCATGGTCAGAATCATTATCCTCATCATCATCATATACAGAATCCAAGAGGAATTAGAATTATATAATCCGATATTCCCTCAAATCAATTATTATACATATATAGAGCATTCATATATTTAGTTATACAGCATCATATAGATACATCTCCGACATAGTGGACAAAAGCATAGCAGGCAGTCCTGTTGTCTATTATCTCATTTCCATGCATAGCAATCTTACAATTGATATGAACTTCACAGTCAGAACAAACATTTCGTTGCCTATAAAGTGACTTATTAGATATTTCGTAAGCCGAAAGAAGGTCGGGAGGAACCTCCACCGTATTTTGAAATTGCCGATGATCTGATCTACGAGTATCGATAACATCATACCATACCATCATAATCGCAATTTACGCCACTCTATTAATACTATATCCAGTTATATATAGGAGTCTTACTGTTATAGCAAGCTGAAACGCTTTGTAAGTAATCGTTAATATACAATATAGATACAAACCTGACAAGAACTGCCAAATCTTTTCATCATAAAGCCTTTAACACTCATATCACTTATCATAGCCTTATTATTGGCTTTTATAACTTCAAATCAACAATTTATGTTACCTCTAAGAAATTTCTTAGCTTCATTTTCATCTTCATCAGCAAATAGAATGGTATCAAAAACTCCACCTCAACCTACCGTTCCAACTGCCATTAAAGGTAGAGAAAGTATTCAACTTGGTGAAGGTGGTAAGTTTAATTATCCTCTTCACACAAAAATCGCTTTGTCACCGTTATATTCACATGAATCGATGAGACTATATCTGATGGTGGCAAGATTGATTTTCGGCTCTCGAAAACCACGATGGATGACCATGTAATCAGGATTAGAGATGACTATAGTATGCTAATTTGTAAATCTTTAATATAGTCGAACACGCTACTTTCGCTTCAGGCTGTTTCGTGAGTTTATCGTTTCTTGTTTCTTTGTAAGATTCAAAGTATCCCCAAAGTGAAGAAAACTGCTATGATCCACACACCATCATTTTACCTTGTATTGACACTGACAAAATTTCGTAATCGTATCAATCAACAGTGGGGAACAGAACATTTATTCTCAAAACATTATGGACATTTACCACAATTTAAAGCCATTTCAGGATATACAGGTGGACAAGCTGAAAATCCTTGTGAGTTTTTTTTGTTTTTGGACATCTATCTTTCTACTTTTTATCAAACTTGATTTTAAGAATTTTTAGCTGATCTTTTTGTTTGTGATGGAAAAATAGCTTATACACAAGTTGGTACAGGAACAACAGGACACGCAGAAGCAGTTAAATTAACATATCAAAAAGGATCTGTATCATATGCAGAATTAGTTGAATTTTTTTACAGAACACATGATCCAACAACTGTTGATAGACAAGGTCCAGATAGAGGTAGTCAATATAGATCAGCTATATTTTACGAAAATCAAGAACAAGAAAACTTAGCTAAACAGGTCACAAAAGAAGTTCAGGAGAAATAGTAAGTTGGAATCTTGACCTGTCAATCACAAATAGTTGGATAAGGTTTCTTTGTTGAAGAGCTGACATATGTTTTCGTGCTTCTCGCAATAATAGCCTCAAAGGAAGACCCATTGTAACTCAGATTGTACAAGCTGGAAAATGGTATCCAGGAGAAGATTATCACCAAGAATATCGTAAGCTCCATTATGTACTCCCTAAATGAGAAGAATATAGCTAAACAGGTTCACGTTATGTCAGTCGACAACAACCCTGGAGGTTATGATTGTCCTACTCATAGATTTTATTGGTAAATCTTCATATCAGAAGGGAAAATGGCATGCCAGGTATAATTCAGTTAGAGTGACATCCGTTTATGTAAACCAATAATGGAGATGCATATAGCTTAAATTCAGGTCTAAACAGAATAAGTCTAGCCAGCAAGAATGTGTGCAACGATGAGACTTTTCAGCATGCGTAGCAAGCATGTTAGGAGAGGCGAAGAGTAAACCTCTGGTTGATACTAATTTGGCTCAGAAGGTGGCATTAGTGAGACAGCGGCACCGAACTTTGCAATATGCTCAAAACCTTAAATCTATGGCAAACTCTGGTAACAACGTTAGGTAGGGTATATGTATTTGTATTCAAGCTTTACATGAAGGAGTTGACTGTGATTGCCAAATCAAGAAAACATCGAATTTTCATTAATTCATATCACCATAAATATACTATAGCTACAATGTACTTCTGACGATACCATTCTCCCGCAGACTAATTAACATTAGGGAGTTTATTGTTTGTTCATACCGAGAGCATCCTATATAATTATATTGTCAGCTCATATCTTGTTGAAACTTCTAACACATGATATTAGCTTACCTTGGCTTTGTCAGCGAGAGATGATTGGTTTTCGTTTTGGTTACCAGAAACGGCGTCACCGATTTCTTGAGTGTATGACTTTTGGGATTGAGGTTGACCGGATGAGGCAGCAGACTGTTGTAAAATGGCAAGCTATCAGTAAATGCATTTCTGCAGTAATTTGGGATACTTTCGACTTACGTCAGCTTTGCCTTTTAACATGTCAGAACCTAGCGAATGGAGCTCGGCGGTCAGTAAGCTAGTCATGATGTTGGTCGAAATTAAATGAAATGTAGCTGAAGCTCACCTTGTTCGAGGTAAGATTTTTCGGAATCTGGTTTGAGGGCGGCTCCGGCCTCTGCAAAAGCAAGGCAGTCAGTAAAGCAATTTCAAGATAACATGTGATGAAGCTGATAATGGATTCAATGGATGTGTGCTTAGTAGCGACAACAAAAGGAAGGAGGAAGTGTAAAGGTGGCAATAACCATAGTCGCCGACTAAAAGGAGGAAGCAGAGAAGGAAAATCGATACTCACTGTCAGTGAGGGATTGTCTACCAGTGTCGGACATTGTAAATAAGTTTGTTTGTGTTTGGTTTGTTGTAAGAGAAAGAAGTTTAGATAATTTGTGTTGTTGAAGAAAAGAAGAAAGGAAGAACGAAAGGAAGGATAAGATTCCAAGATGTTTATATACCTTTGTTCTTTCGGAATATCAGTCAACACGTTTCATTCTGGAAATCCCGTTATTACCCCCATGACCACAAACTTAACGACCAAAATACATCATATTACCATCAAAAATACCAAGACCCGGTTATACCTTGACACATTATCCTAACCGAGTTTACTAGGATCTATGATGATATCAGTATGAGAATAAGGAGTGTGACGTCTAATGATGTGTTCAACTGTTCATAAACTTCATGGTTCTACCTATCCTTATCCATTTCGAAAGTCTTGTATTTGTACCTGTGACGACATTGTTTATCTGTCAATCATTTTGTTACTGCGTCATACAATAATGAACAACCAGTACTGGGTAGATAGATCCTTTATCCGTTACCACCAGACTACTACTGAATTTTGGTTCTTCGGTTGTTGCTCATCAGTTCCATACAGGGGTAATTTACCGACAATAATCGCACTCCGTGGTGACGTACTGATGGTACCTGTATTCCTGAGATGATCTATTATGCCACACTCGGAATCAGATTCCACGATTACTCTAGATCATTTCTCCACGTGGATGTATTCAGAATTTGAAAGAAAGGGAAGTTTGGTGTATGACGTATTGCAAACCCCGACCGACATAATTATATTGAATGATGGGGTCATAGTGGTGTGCTTGGTAGTCACTTACCAATAGAGCAAACCTCTTCAATCGGAATTGTTTAAAGTTGTTGTTACATCTTTCATTTCTCTTCATAACATACATCACACGACAAAACAACGAATTTTTACGAGTACTTTTACTTATAACACATAAACAACAAGAAACCAATATACACAGTAAGTAGTTGTTCAACTGTCCTCAGCGTATTAGCGTTAGCACATTCTGCCCTGGAGAGAGGAGGAGCACGAAGAAGTTGTTGGTTGACATGATTTCTTTTCGCTTTTCAGATGGCCGACGCTGAATCTGTTACTCAACAAAACCCTGGACTCGATGCAAAACACGATGCCGCTGGTGCTAAACACCCAGCTACCGGTACATCAGGTTAGTAGAGGTCTTTGGTCATTACCAAAATTCCGAATCATAGCGGTGCTGACGTTTAATCTTTTCAACAGGTAACCCACAAACTGGAGAACCATTTGAAGTAGCTAAACCAGACGCTCATCAAAGATTAGATGGCAAAGATGAAAGATCTCATCCAAATGCTTTAGAAGATGCTAAAAGAGTCGAAAAATTAGAGAAACAAGCTGAAGAAGAACACGAAGATGCTTTAAGACACCCAACTGAAATCGCTAAAGCTCACGGTAACAAACCTTCAGCTGGTGCAGTAAAAGATGAACAAATCTTAGATGACGAAGAAGAAGAATTAAGAAAAAAGGATGAAGCCAAGAAGCAATCTGCTGAAGCTCACAAACCAAAACACCACTAAGTCCATACATTTAGACTTATGGGGTTTATAAAGGCGGAAGGAAGAAAGAAAATAGCATTTTATACAATATAAATAGTTAAAGTATAGTTCAGTACTCATCATCATGCCCGTCATATCACATGCATTGTAGCATATATCAAGTATTGCATTGTGTTGCATTCTTTTTTCGTAGTACCATGAAACCTTGCAAATACCTGTACGCTTCGTATCGTTTACAACGTATGCATAAGCTGCGCATTCAATTGAAGATTCGAGCTGGATAAACGCGTGGATCTCACGTGAATTTACAATCCGAGCGTTAATTGTTGTTGATGTTGATTTCAAACTTTTGATCAAGGATCAGTTCAATCCAAGCGGTTTATGCGCAGGATTTCTCGTTTTTAACTCATATCTCTAGTTTATAAGCACATCATTCACCTTTCATCCGTCTCTAGTATACATTTCAGCTTAACAATTGGGTCTGACAAGCGAGAAAGGTATTTCCATAATGGTTAAGGTTACGTCGAACCCTTCTTTCCGGGACTTAAAGAATGGTCGTCAGGCAAGACAAGGTAGATCAACGTCGTCATATAGCAGCAGCGGGAATGAAGGCAACTCTTCAAGCGCATATCAGGTCCAAGGTCCCGGCTTGACGATTAGTGGATTGAATATGAACGATGATATGAAAGCTAGAATGGATGAGGTGATGTCAAAATGGAATAGCCTCGAAGGGTATACTGATTCTACGTCAAGTAGTAATGGCGGTTCTAGTGCCAATACGAATGCTGTTCCAAAATATAACACAAGAGCAAATGGAAAATCATCAAGACCAAGTGGACCTTTTAATGGAACAGAAGATCGAAACGAAGCTATGTCACATGCTCGAGAAGTCTTGGAACGTATGTTAGGTAGAAAATTGGCTCCTGACGCAGAATTTGGTCACTCAGATAATTTCAGTGATTTAGCCTCAGATTTAGATAACAATTTGAGAGATCATAATTACAATTTTGATGATGATGATGATGATGATGGTGGTCAAACAGGAAGTGCGGATCATGAAGAACGTGATGTCGTAAGAACAGAAGCAGTGGAAAATAGTGATAAACCAAAAAAGGATGAAATTTCACATAAATTATATCAAGAAGAACTGAAAAATGTCAATGAGT
The DNA here is from genome assembly GCF_036810415.1 of Kwoniella dendrophila CBS 6074. NCBI lineage: Eukaryota > Fungi > Basidiomycota > Tremellomycetes > Tremellales > Cryptococcaceae > Kwoniella > Kwoniella dendrophila. Next base: position 1,404,710 of record NC_089484.1, read on the forward strand.
TGGAAATTCATAATTTACCTGGTAGAGGTAGAGGATTTATAGCTAAAAAGCTGATTAAACCTGGTAAATCATCACAACACATTGATCCAGAGCGCTGAAAACTCCGTCAAACTGTATTTTATTGTATCGTATCGTACTTAGAATTGGATATAAGACCTCAATACTGATAACTTGTGCTCATCGCTCATTTCAATAGGTTCAATCATATTAAAAGTTAAACCCACCATATCAACATTACAGAATCAACATTTGAAACGAATTTGTCATGGATGCTTTTTGACTGCTGAAGAAAGAAGTATATACGTTAGTCAGAATGAAAGAGAAAGATTAGAAAAGAAAATGAGAGGTGAATTGAAATTAAAGTTGAATAGATGTGCTTCATGTAAAGTGTTACATTATTGTTCGAAAGTGAGTTTATTTCTAATCATCACCCTTCAATTCTGCTTCCGATTGTCATACCGAGGTATGACTAGACCAACATCCATCTAATTATATCGCAAATACCCCGATTAAGTGAGCTGATCAGTCATTTGTAGGAATGTCAAATCTCAGATTGGTCATTGCATAAGCATGAATGTGTAGCATTACAAAGATTTCGCAAAATGTATTATAATACATATCCAAACCATCCATCAAAAAATGATTCTGATGATCTGACTTGGACAGATCCAAGTAATGAGACTGTCAGAGCATTAGCTAGGATAATATGGAAAAGGAAGGATGAACGAGATAAAAATGGTGGCAAAGATGGGCTTTGGGTAAGTTGCCTATTCTCATACCCATTTCCGCAATTATCACTGACTGTGGGATTTCACGATGTGTAGTGGAAACAAATAGCTTCACTTGAAACTCGTAAGTAGAATGCATTTTTTTCTTTCTTTTTCTCATTGTTGAAGACATATTCCAAGGAAGCACGATGATTCGCTAAGATGATCGCTTCATGTAATGTAGATATCAACAGGTCGCCTGAAAAAGAAATGATCAAATTAGCTCAACAAGCACAACATCTTCAACATTATTTATCGGCCTCAATACCTTTGAAATCGAAATCCATAGAAGAGGAGAACAGATTAGATCCTGTCAATTTAAAGGACTTCGGTTTTGCCAATGTCAATGAGGTTATGAGATTTTGTTCTTCGGTAAGTTGTCGTCTGGGAATAGCATTCGAATCTCTCAAAAAAGACTCAACGCAGGGGAAAAAATATCTTTTCTGCTTCGACAAGAAGTATCAATAGCTGATAACACCAAACCAATCCTAGTTCCATGTCAACTCATTTACATTATCTTCACCTTCGTTATCGCCTATAGGAGTATCAAATTCACCTTTAATGGCATTATCAAATCATTCGTGTGATCCAAATGCTGTTGTCGTATTTCCAAATGGAGGTAAATTCATGGAGCTGATAGCCATAAAAGATATACAGCCTAACGAAGAGGTGAGTACAGATCATTCACCAGATTTTACCCATGCACTCATCAATCTCCAATCCTCTGCAAATTCATTTCATCAAATCTCGTATATGATTAAACAACTTGGACTAATTCATCGTGCCTTGCTTACCATAGATCCTTACTTCATATATCGATTTATCATGTCCATATTCAATCAGACAAAGGGATATTCTAGAGAGATATCGATTTTCATGTAATTGTACATTATGTGAAAAAGGTAAAAGTGATGAAAATTGGGTTGATCCAAGATGGTGCGTGAAGCATATTGGATGTAAAAAAGGTGAACAAGGTAAAGGTAAAATGCCAGGTAAGTTGGATGAACGTCTTAAAGTATTGAGGGAGGTTATTCCATTCCGATTTTGATTTTATGTCTTATCTTATTCAATTAGACAAAGGATTAATTGGCAAAATATCGATCAAATGCGATACTTGTGACGAAAACTTTGAGATTGATTCTCACAGGGTCTTATCAGAAGTTCAAAGAGGCGTAGATTTGTTAGATCAAGATGAAATCGGACAATTAAGTGAGTTTACCAGGAGATTGTACCTTAAATCTAAAATTGAGGGTTGTTGGCTGTGAGAATTCTAATTACCTTGAACGGAGTGGATGCTAATATTAACCTCTTTACCTTTGCGTATAGAATATCATGAAGCTAAAAAAGAGATCAAAACTTTAATACCCACTTTGCAAAAACATATACCAAATTGTTCATATCCATTATTGTCTTTATTAAGACTATCAAGTCTAGTTCATACACCACCTCAAACACCTTCTGATTTAGATATATCAATTCGATCAATCAAAGCAGCATATGAAGGTTCTTTGATTACATATCCAAAAAACCATCCTATATCAACTATATGTTTAGCGGAATATTCAAAATTATCTTCATTGACGGATTCTGAGGTTTTACCAAAACTTCACATCAAATCAATTAGAGAAAAATCAATTTCAAGTATGTTAGAAGCTATTGAATTATTGAATAAATCGATTAAATCGACAAATATAAGTTTTGGTATTGAAAATAAAGGTGGTATTGTGAATAAAGAAATGAAAGGTATATTATTCGGTTGTCAATCCGAACTAGATGGCATTAGATCTAAATTTGGTCCATAAACAATTGATATATCGTACAATGGCAGTAGTACAGTACATTTTTAGGTTGTAAAGAATAAGATCGAGAATGTAAATGTTGTAACTTAGATAACACGGTTATTGTCCGATATCATCTAATCAATTCTCCTTCGATCCGAGAATGCTATGCCAACCTCACTTCAGCATCGCCTTCGTCTGTTTGATCCTATCGCAATTAGACATCGAAAATCACAGCATTTTCGGCCGTCGCCATAAGGCTAATTTACTCAAGGTTATTGATAAGTTACCTGGTTTAACATTTAACGTAAGGAAGAGGCAGCAAGAACCCTGAAAAATGCTTGAAATGAAAACATACCTCGTTCCTGGCTTAGGAATCTCACCTTCATTCGTGCGTTATCCCAATGACATTTCAACAACCTAAGGTTACAATTTTTCGTGGTGAAGCGCGTTATCACAACAGAAGATGGTTATTTGCACAGCTTGGAGTTATCGTCGAGGTACATCACATCCCTAAATGGGGGAATACTGGCGATCTCAAGGTACCCGTTAATGATATAGGCACATCTCTTCACTTTGGAACATGATCAATGGCCAATTAATAACTCTTAATGAGTGCACAGCTATCGTGACAGACTGTTGGAACTGATGTGAAGCTCGCAATATAAATACAGTAATGTCCAATCTTCATACAAGTCTTATCCACAATCCTCGCAGTTCTCGACTTCAACAGCCAATAGCCAACCATTAAACTCTTACACTTACTACATCTCGCTCAAATGCCATCGCTTACAGATTCGTTAGGGGACATTGATGTTCCTCCACACTTATCAGGAGTCGGCAAATGGGTAATCCACAAAACAGCTCGCTTCTATAATGATCTGTTGAAAGCCCTTCCCTTGAAAGCCCGTTTAATGCTGGTAGAAGGTAAGTCAATGAAACATATGCATTTTATAGTAAATATTTCGATCATGAATTAAGCTACACAAAGATGGTTCATAAAGTACTCGATGGGATCGTCATAATCCTTTACCTTGTTCTGCCCATCCCGGTTTCTTGGGAAAGTGTAACTACTCGAGAACACATGTGAGTCAAGGATATTTCGTATGCAGTTGATCGATGTACTGACCAATCTTTGTACCTTCAGTCGGTCTCTTTTCATTATATACCTCGTCAAACTGATAGGAGACATCCATTGTAAAGCAACTAAAGCAATACCAACTCCTCCAAAACCACCAGTCGGTCAAAAACCGCAAACACGCCTAGCTTACAAGGTCATAACATTTTTACGCCTACTTATAACGGTTTTTGGCTGGTGCCGATCAATTTACGCTTACTATGAGAATAACGACAACTCAAATATACCAACAATATCTCCATTAACAGAGTACCCTGAAGTCTGGAGAAATTTGGATGCGGTCCTTAGAGCTCATTCCTCACTCTCCTTCAAGATAGGAGAAGTTGGCTCATTTTACCATACTTTGCAGAAGGTAGGTGCCGAGATCAAGAATAAAAATATGCAATTCCCGGCGAAAATTCCAGAATGGTTGCATGAGAATGAAAAGTGCGTCCAGACTTTGCAGCACGAGATGTTTACATTCTGGCGGCAACCCCACAACGATAACTAAGAACCTTTATTGGTGGACTGGGCGTATTTTCATAATACCTTCAAGGAAACAAATGTGTTCGTACTCGAGAAACTCCACCAGATACACCCATGAATATTTACATGCATTCACTCGACCTACTTTCCCGATGTTACCAGAAGATTGAATTCAACTCCGTATATCATGCCGAACGTGGCTATGGTCTATTTCAAGACTTCCATCAAATCAAGGGTAGTTATTTACCTTATTAGGCGAACGAATCATTGCATACTTGTACACCTTCAATGATGATCATGTCTCGCAACCTAATGTAACCTAATGTGCATATCAGCAATCTGAAACAGGAAATACAATATCATTTCCGACTGATTGACATTTAGCCTCTCTCGTACTGACGTCACTCAGAAGGTATAATGGCAGGCTCGCCTCCTCCGATATCAGGTGTTCAGGTAACATCATATCGCATTTCAATATCGACCAGTCCATCTGCAATTATCACCGAATCGGTAGTGTTGTAAAAAGAATGCTTCACCTCCTCCGATATTAGAAATTCAGGTAAAGAGCTAAATTTCAATTTCGACCATGTAATGAAAATTTTACCGAAATCGATAAGATAACTTTATCGGATTACCTAAAGCAGTTTATCTTATGTCTCATTGCCGATAACCAATTCGGCAATATGGGAAAAAATCAGCTTATCGTACTACGAAAACGGTTAATCGTCTATGTCGATAGATGCGATCATATGTGAAGCAAAAGTCGTTGATCAAGTAATGAAAAAGCTATATAATCTGACCTTTCACGACTCCATTTCCAACTTCCTCATCAACTCATCGTACTCATCTTGTATTGAATACAACAAACTAATCAAACCAAAGTCGTCAATTTATTGAATAATATTCAGATTCAACTTCTCACAAACGAAATCAAAGTTTTACCTCTACTTTTAATAATCAACTTTACAAACTAATCCAACAATCAATCAATCAATCAATCTCACTCTTAATAAAAATGCACGCTTCAACATACTATCAAATTCTTGTAACTCTCGCTTTAATTCCTTACGGAACTTCAGCATCACCTTTACGAGCATCAAATACTGATGCTCATGCTCATATCACTTCAACTGTATCAGAACAAATTAAAGGAACAGTAATTCCAATTACACATAGATCACCATTATTACATCATCCTATCTTATCAGCTAGAACAGAAGATGGTAATATACCAATATTCGATGAACAAGCTGCAGCATTAGTTCAAAAAGAATTAAAAGCAGTTAAAAATAAATATTCAAAAGCTGCACAATATTTATCAGGTGTTCAAGTTGCTGAAGCAGATATTTCTTTTCAACAACCAAATGCTGCTTTACCTGTTCAAGCTGCTCAACAATCGAAATCTAAATCACAATCACAATCTGTATCAAATTCAGCCTCTTCATTCGCATCTTCGTCTTCTTCTTCTACTTCAAATCCCAAATCAACCTCAACTTTCGTTTCTACTGCACCAACAACTATATCTTCTTCAGCAGCTAAAACTTGGTCAACTGGTGTTACAGTGATCGCACCAAATTCAATGCCTACACTTTCAACATCATCCTTCGTTTCTTCAACTACAGCTAAATCTGCTGCCGGAGCCACTGGTACTGGTGTCATCGCTCCTATCGCCTCAATTTCAGTTGACAGTGATGGTGTTTTTAACTTTTTAGGTAATCATGCACCTTTATTAGCTCCAATCATCGGTTCTCATACGAGATCAGCAGTCTCAAAATCACCTCAATCAAATACAGTATCTACCTCAACTTTCATAACCAATTTACCTGCTTCTTCCTATGCGCCAGCAACCAAAGCAGCTGTTTCTACGACAAAAGCCAACCAATTCGACGCTTTACCAACCAATATAATTGCAGCTGATTTACAGGCCTTGCCACATTTATCCGATTTACAAATCAGAGGTAAAACGAATGGTAGTCCTGTTGTACCTTTAACAGATTACATTCAAGGATCATTAGATGTATTATATTATGGTAATATCAATATCGGTACACCTTCACAAAGTTTAAGTGTAGATTTTGATACTGGATCAGCAGATTTATGGTTCCCAGTTGGATGTTCAAATTGTCAATCACAACAATTTGATTCCAAGAAATCATCAACGTATAAATCAAGTTCACAATCATTTGGTGTACAATATGGTTCAGGTTCAGTATCAGGTACATTATCACAAGAAACAGTTTCAATAGCCAATACGAATGTTCAAGGACAATATTTTGGTGCGGTAAATAGTGAATCATCAGATTTTCAAGGTAATCCAAATTCTGGTGTTTTAGGTATGGCATTTTCATCTATATCTTCATCAGGTAAATCAACATATTTTGAAAATTTAATTTCAACCAAATCAGTTTCTTCATCATTATTTGGATTTCATTTAACTAGAAGACAAGCTCAAGGTTCACAATTATGTATAGGTTGTTATGATTCATCAAAATTTACTGGATCAATTTCATGGATTCCAATTATATCACAAACTTATTGGTCAGTTTCATTAACTAGTTTTTCAACCAATAATGGTAAATCAAATGCTTTATCACAATCTTTAATCGGTGCAATTGATACTGGAACAACATTAATTTACGTTCCAACTTCAATCGCTGATTCTTTTTACTCTCAAATTCCAAATTCACAAAAAGCTGATCAATTCGGTCAAGGTTTTTATCAATATCCATGTAAATCTTCAATAACTATTTCTTTAGGTTTAAACGGTAAAAATTTCCCAATGAATACAGTTGATTTCAATTTAGGTAAAACTTCTTCAGGTTCACAAATGTGTATCGGAGCGGTTTTAGCTGTAGCAGATGGTTTCCCAGATAATTTAGCTATTGTAGGTGACGCTTTCTTGAAAAATTGGTATTCAATTTATGATTATTCAAATAATGTTAGAATTGGTTTGGCTAGTTCAACAAACAATAAATAGGTTTTTACTCCATATAGATAGATATTGTATATAATCAGTAGTAGATATAGAAATTATAGATATTTATAGATGGGTCAATGTATTTATTACCTTACAAATAATCTCACTTTGCTGCATCGCATGATTACTCACATGCGACAAGTCTCTATTCACATCTTTGAACCAACTCCCTCAAATGAGAAAACGAGTCAAGTATCTTCTTATCTCTTCCTTCAACACATGTCTGATAATTCCAATGCATATGACTAAACAAGTTGATATGGTAAATCCGATGGGAAACCATAAACCCGCTGATCGGTAGAGTCTTCCTACCCTTCAGCTCTTGGTCCTTCGACTTCAGGCGGTCGTTTCACTACTCCGGTATGCAAGTATCGTTTAACATCTTCGACTTCTTTACCTGTACTGGTTCTATGGCGAGGAAGAAGATTCAATACGATTAGCCACCAAGTTCAATTATTTCCAATTCTTGTATAAGCTGTGTAGAGGGGATAGATGATATTCGTACGGTGATATGACCAACTAAACTCACTTTACAGCTTCGTCCAGATATTTGCCTAGCACATCTCCAGCAACTCGATCCATCTTATTCATTCCTTTGCCCACGAATGGATCAGCTCTAGTCGGTCCAGTCGTAATCATCAAAATCGGTTTTTTAAGTTCCACAGCTAATTTGACTAATCTGAATGCTGAATAAGTCGCTAGCGATGTACCAAGGATTAGGAGCGATGATGAAGATTCGATAAGATTGAGACTATGATGAGTATTAGTACCATTAGTTATGAATGTCTGTATGAAGCCGAACTCTGTAAGATCATGAATTTGACTTACGATCCATCCCGAACTGTTGGCGTTATCGTCTCCCCGAAAAATACGACATTAGGTTTTACCTGAAGGTGAAGCTGGTATAAGCACCACAAAAACTTCTGAGACTGAAGATTGAAGAAGGAATAACAGACTTACCATTGAAGCCTTCACCTTCTCCTTCTCACATATTTTACAAGGTGGAACTTCGAATGATCTATAATCTACACCGTGTAATTCTACATCACCATCTGGATTGGTTCTCGGACGTCTAGTAATTTCGTTAAATTGTTTATAAGCACAATTTGAACAGATTGGGAAGGGAAACGACCATTTTGACATAGAGTCGATTGGAGCTTTGAATGAGCGATCCCAGATATTTCGCGCAACAAAAAAACGTATTATAACCTACCTTCCAGTTCTTTCAGCTTCTTTAGCTTCGTTGTCCCAAACAGGATTTAATCTAGATATCTCATCTTGATAGATATCTCTTGTTTGTTCATGACGATGTTTTAAGCAATGCACTTTGGCCAATGTACCATGTAATTCTAATATTGATGATTCATCATAATTTGGGGAAAGAAGCGAATATGCTTTTCTATGTAGATTATCGACCTATATTATAGTTAAGACAACATATCTGTATTAAAGTTACATTCTCTTCCATCAAAGAGATAGCCGACTCACATTTTGAGTTATCAAGTTAGGTGCTAAGCCTAGATGCTGTAATGCAGCTATATAGATATGCGTAGGATTCGGTTGTGCGTCTCGAACGGGTGGATACTGGATATATATCTGATCAGCAAAAAAGATCAATCGATGCCTAAGTTGAACTCACACCAAGAAAAGATCGGGCCCAGTCTATTTACAAGCGGTCTCAGCTTCCTGTATATTGGTATACCACTCAAGCCAGGGAAAACAACTTACATCGCCGCCTGTTATACCATATGTGACATGCTATTAGCTTCTAGCTAAACAAAGGCGAAGAAGACTAAGAAAGAAACACTTACCTGAACATATCACCCCGTTCACTATCTTCAACTAATTCATGATACAATATAGGTCTATCATAGGAAATTTAAGTGTTTAGGATCATTAGTAAGTTGTGCAGGATGGATGGGCGGAAGGTGAAGCAAGATCCAGAAAAGAATGATCAGATATCCATGACCTCGTTACTTTCATACCATTTTGGTGGGGTTGAATGGATAAACTCCAGACTGATTGACTTACTTACTTATAATTTGGATTTGAATAAGTACCCTTTTCACCTCTATAAGCTCTTATACCTGAATCTACTGAAACACCAGCACCAGTTAAAATGGTTGTTTTACCTTTACCTTTTTCTAAGAAATTTGATAAATATGATGCAGCTTCAGGTAAAGGTAATAAAGATATACCTGATGGTGGAACTAAAGGTACTTTAGGTAAAGTTGGTATTGATATACGTACCATCTTCGCATGAATTAGTCGATGAAAATCTTCATATGGTTTGAAAACAGTGAAAGTGGGTAAGTTGGAATGAATTACTACTGTTATACGTTTCTGTACGTTTCTGTACCGGTTAAAATCCCTAAATGCAGTAGTAAACTGTATTATCTCTATATCTTATCTATAAATGAATGCAGCAATAATACTATCAAACACATCTAATGAGGAAGATCCCAAATCATCAATTAATTTGTCTACATATATGATTTGCAGCTATAGCTAGTAGCTATGACGATCCGATCTGCATCTTATCTTATTTATTTAACCGATCGAACGAATTATCGAATTATCAACGCGTCTTTTCAATTCCCCAGCCAAATTCAAATCCCATGTTATATATCACATATTTCCGAAATTATAGTTGACATCTCCCCTTTAGCTTTGCATCTCTATCATCCCTTCACGTAGACTGGTTTGCTATTTATTTTATTCATGACATAAATATCATATGTAGAACGATGAATGATCAATCTCTACAGCTTCGTACAGAAACATAAAAGACAAATGTTTGAAATTACAAAGAGAAGGAATAACTTTATGACATTATGTGTTGTATGAGAATGACAAACAAGGGATTGGAGGAAAAAAAACAACAAATATGAAGTAAATTGGAAAAATGATTACAATAGGGGAATACAATATTTAAGACGATTAAAATCATGATATGATTGAAGATGATATAAAGGGAATACTGAAGACCAAAAGGAGCGTTATATAGGTATTCTACTAAATCTTACTTTTAAATTGAATAACTATTGTTCACTTTTCTTTGATGGTTCCAAAACTTTGATCCAGTCTTTACCTGCATGTTCCGCAAATTCTTCTATCAAAGATCTACCAAAAGCAACAGTATGTGCAATAGGTGCACACATACCTAATTCAATTGGCCAAGCGAAAATTAAATTATCACTATCAATATTAATTTTTTTCGCTGAACCTAAATTATCTCCTGGTATAGGTAAAAATTCATCATTTAATTTGGAATTTAATGCTTTTTCAAAAGTTTGAGGGAAAAAAAATCTTAAATTTTTCAATGATAAATGATGTCTTGAAGTTAATAAAGATTGTTGTGCTTTTGAACTTGATGATGTACTTGTTGATATTAATGGTAATAAATCTGGTGGTATCATTGTTGTCAAACTACTACTAGATGATGATATATGTGATATATGTGAATCAGGTGAATGATGTGATTCAGAAGTACCTGAAGAAGATGATCTACCTGCAGGTGATGGATGTGCATGCTGTTGTGATTGTGATGAAGATGAAAATGTTTGTTGGATATTTGCTGAGGCAGGTGGTGAAGCTGATGTAGTAGATCCAGGTGATGGTCCATGATTATTTGTAGGTATAGTTGCAGAAGAAGCTAATTCTCTTCCTCTCTTATTGAGATGAGCAAGTTGTTCTGATGTTAGAAGATAACCTATGACAGCTTCAATCAAATGCCTGAATAGGATGTCGTAATGAAAGTCAGTATACTGCATCATTTGAAAAAGATTTCATGAATCCATTGAAAACGCTCATCAACTCACATTAATCCAACCATAGCCTGAGCCATTTCTTTTCCACCATCGAAATTTTCTGACGGTTTCCTCATTTCAATTTCCCAACCTTTTCTAACAAATCCTCTTAATGGTTCTGATTCGAGATAAGGTGACATTCTAACTCTACCACCAGCTTGTTCATCGCAAAAATATGCGTATAACCACAGTAAAACAGCATCAGTTAAACATAATAATCCTTTTAAATGATCAAATGGTAATTGTTGTTTATATTTCGGATGAGCTGAATGTGTTCTTTGATATGCATCACCATGCCGTTTCAACAATAGTGCACGATCACGGTACCTGAACAGAAGGGAATTGAAAAATGTTGGATGTATTAGCATATTTCGTTTTCTCTGTTGGAAGCTTGCCAATATGGGAATCGATGCTAAGAAGAGATATTTCACTCACACCTGTGCCATTGTTCTCCATTTATCTTTTGACCAATTTTCTTTATTTTCTACAACTTCATTCCTTAAAGCACTATTACCTAATTTTTTAGACGGTAAAGCAGGACTTGAACCAGGTAAATTCCCTATCGAAGGTGTTAAACTTCTATCATTGATAGTTGATGAGGACTGTCTAAATAAATCTGGTTTATCGGTTCTAACCTTTTTCTTTATCTGTTGTTCAGGTGACATTGATAATCCTAGACCTAAACCTAAACCTATTTCAGCATTCTTACCGGAAGAAGAAGAAGGTTCATCCGATGATAATGAAGAAGATGAATCTGATGAATCAGTTGCTCTCTTCCTCTTGTTTCTTTTCAAAGATGAACGAGCATATTCTCCAAATGATTTAGGTGGTGATTTGATCGACGATGTTATAGATGATGTTGGTGATGCAGAAGGTGTAGGTAAAAATGTGGGTGGTAAAGTCTCTGGTAATGGTGCAGGTAAGGATGATAACATCTATATAGCACAGAAATGATCGGTTAAACTCGATATCTACATCTAACATCGATAATGCACTTACATTCAAAATAGCTTGAGCAGCTTCACTCCTAAACTGTTTCTTATTGTTACTGGTACTTGTAATCTCATTCCTTAAACCACTTGAGCTTCTTTCCATCGGACCCAATCTAGGTGTTGGTATAGGTGCATGAACATTATTCAAATTTGATGATTTTGAAGCAGAAGAACCAATTGTTACCAAACGAGAAGTTGAGGATGATCTACTATGACCATTATGCCGACTACTACTGCTGCTACTACTACCATTACTGTAATTATTGTTGAAACCGTTCGTCTGTGGTTTAGGTGGTAAAGCGGGTGAATTAGGTCTCAAAGGTAAAGTACTTCTAGGTACATATGAAGGTGAAGGTGCATGAGTCGTCATTCTAACTGCTGTGGTTGACATTGTAGTTAGATATATAGATATTCGTTAGGTGGTCGTTAAGAATTTATCGAGATCGTAATGATGATTTCTGTCAATTTTGGTTCGTTGACTGAATGTTTTGAGTTTTCGGGTCTAGCAATGAACTATTCTATGAAGATGTAGAAGAATAGTTTTCAAAGGGTTTGTTCAGAGTTGAATTCCAGCCTGGTCTATTTCCCAATAATGAATCTAATCAAGTCTAAACAATAAGGTAGATATCCAAAGCCTCGAATATCCGATGCAGGTTCTCTGTACTTGGAAATCCTGATATTCTTTCAGGTTTGACGTAAATTCCCTTTGATAGATTCTAAAGGTGAGATTGTGAGGTTCATACGAAGACGTTACAAGGAAATGATGAAAAGAACTTTATTTTTATCTTGTTCTTCTTTTGATGAGGTAAGAATAAGAGCGGAGTGTGGTGTACACTGTAGATGAAGTGATCCGGTCTAGTTTTATCTAATAATGCTGTGATGGTGATGTATGATGTATAATGAGATACTAGTGATGTCTGTGTGTTAAGGGTTATGAAAAGGCGCTGTATCCGTACTGTACAGTACTATTGATGGTAACTGAAAGTCGGTCCGGTAAAGTCAAGATATTGGGTACATTCCATACAAGGTATTGGCTATATCGATATTTGAGGAATGATGAAAGATCAATTGATAAGGGAATGCAATGAGGAAATAATGGTGCAATAGTGAGAGGGAATGGCGATATGTAGTAGGATCGAGCTTTTTCAAGGTTAACGGTTGTCTTAGGTTTTTCGTCGCAATAAGGTGTAGGTAGGTTGTCTTGGCTTGAGGAATAAGGTATTTGTACTGATAATTACAATTTTGAGGGTGAATTTGTCGTACTCCGAAGTATGTCAAGCACTACAAAGCGAGCTAGATCTAGTCGATGCAAAGAGGATTTGAAGATGATAAGCTAATCTAATACTGATGTCCAAAGGTAAGGAGAAGAAAGATCGTGATATGATTGTGGGGAATATGATATGTTTCGGATCAATCGATTAGTTTGAGGTCCTTTCGATATTCTTCTTTGCCTTGCTTCACAATGTTGTATTAACGAGCTATTCTGCTATGAGACGATCTTCATCTACAATGATTATACAGACTGGACATGAAGGAGTACTTCGCAACTGTTCAACAATATCGATTGATCCTGCTTCATCTCAGCTACACATCCACTCAAAAACCCAATAATAGATCCCATAATCCCAAAAAAAGCCCCCTTTTAGGTTACATTTTATCCAATCCAATTTTTCGGATCATAACCGTTCATTCCGTTTTACGTTTACCGTTCATCCTTGTTGTATACATAACCTTAGGTAGTTGTAGACCGAACACTCTTTTTTTGTTATTATGATATGTACTTTGCACACCTGACTAATAATTTAATTTACCCTTAATCTTCCAAAAATTACCTCCACATTCTTGACTTGTATGGCTGTAGATTTTAATGGCATGAAAAGTACGCCTTCCATCTCGTGGTTTTGAAGGAAAGAGAACCCTTTTTGACCAGTTCTACTGTAATCACGAAACAGATACGTAAGCTCATATATCTTTCTGTATAGGACCCGAGACATCTTTTCAATGTTTCGTCCTTCAAAAAAAAATAACCCTGAATTTAGAATGATTGTCCTCTACGCCGAATAAGCGGATTGGGTAATTCCATCAATCGGCTTTATCCTAAAATCTATGATTTTGGCTTGAGAACGACTGATCATAATTTGGTACTTAGTGGCGGTGCCTCTTATCTATGTACCTATAAAACCACTTGGTTTAAGCGTGTTTTCTATACAAAATAAATGACTAAGGGGAATTCTATGATAGGAGGTTTTCCGAAAAGTTTGATACGGACTAAAGCAGATAGATGTTCAGGTGGTCCAAATTCTCATATGCATAGGTTGTTAGTGTAGTATTTTAGCTGTGAACATGTTACTGGCATTTTAAACTTCCAAGCAGTGTGTAAAGAGGATATATATGCTTAAGATCGAATGATATGTATATGTAGATGAGACTTAATCAACGATCGGGAACTTCATTTTACTGTATTTTCATTTAGATGCTGAATTTCTTTAAACCGATCACTTCTTTTTTTTTGGTTGAAACAGGTGATTTTTTTCCATTAAATTTACGCCTCAATTAACATATCTTCAGTTCCATCCAATCTTTGAGACCTTTGCATCAATCGTCATCACTCTTATTGAACGAAATGACTAGAGATGTATGTTGATATAACTATCTGTTCGTATCTGACTCTAAACAAGATCTCCAACGTTTGTGTTCCATGAGATTTCATTAAGTATTGATCAGAGGGTATCTGGACACTATAAGTTTACTACTATACCATCATACATGTTTGATGTTTGATCAATATATAGGTTCATGGCATTGATCAAGATTACTTGAGTACTTAATTACCCTTCCAGAAGAATGGAAGATTGCCTAACATGCAGAGAGAGATTACAACCATAAAACTGGAATATCGGATCCGCATGTCAGCACGGCCGTTTCTTCAACTACGATTAACGATGATCTAACCTTGACTCATCTTAGTGTGTAGATATGGAATATGGGATAAAAAGGAAAATAAAAAGTGATAAAAAATTATTGACATGGAAAAATCAAAAAAAAAAGTTAGCTAGACGCGTGTTTTTAAAGGGGAAAGGGGGGTGAGGTCATTGGCTTTTTAGCGTGTTATGCAAGCTACAGCTACAGTGTAGTGTAAGAGATATCGGACCTTTTGCCGATGTAAAATAAGGGTACGAGGGTCACAAATCCGGTTGTATGAATGTAGTATGCAAGCGGAGTACATAATAACAATAATAATAATAACAGATAAATTTATTTACTATGGTCATGGTAAAAAAAGCTAAGCTAGCTTTAACCTTCTTTTTTCTGTGGGTGGAATTGTAATTTCTAATCTATCTTATCATCAATCATCAATCATCGTCTTTTAATTCCATCCACTTGATCATATACGAATCAGAGAATACATATCCTTCAATCATCTCTAATCCTTGTTCAAATATCCTTGTTAACTTTTGAGCAGCGGGGAGAAAACAGATAAACTTTTCAATTTTCTCTCTCTCTCTTGTGTTTAAAAGCATCTAGACCCAAAACCTTCACCTACCTTTCATAGATAATTTGTCAAACGTATCCTTTCATATCCACTTCAGCTTATCGGGTACCGATAGTCCCTACAAGACGCTGAAAGGATCTGGCAAGGTGAGTGAACATACGTCGCATATTGATTAGTATGAAAAATTGAGAAGGTTTTGTCGTTATCCTGTCAAATAGATTAAAAAAGCTAACCTAGCAATAAAATTTCATCGCGATCTTAGACAATTCAGTTAATCATCTATCTGACATAGTAACTCTCAGTTGCATACACCTGCATCCGTCAACCATGTCACAGCCAATAGCTATTACATTTCATTTCCCTTCATCCTCGTCATCTTTACCTTCCTCTTCAAATCCTTCATCGCGTACACTATCAAAGCGAAAAATAGCTACCAATAACCGTATTTTGGCATCCTCATACTTCACGATCGATAAGCCTTCAAACAAATCATCTAAACCAACTGAACCAACCACTAAATCCAATAATGCAGTAGTTTCACCATCTGGTACATCATCCAATACATCTACTACTAGTATTACAACGACAACAACAACCACTGGATCAAAAAGACGTAAAGGTCCAGTATACGTTATACCTCCCACAAACGTAAAATTAGCTTCATTGACACCATTGTTGAAACCAATCGTTTCAAGATGTTCAACATCATCATCATCAACAACTGAAAATCCAAATGTAGAAGAATCAATTTTTTCGTATCATCATTCACCATCTAGAAAGAGATCAAAAAGATCAACACCTATACCATCATCAACAATTGCATCTTCATACTCTTTACATCCATATTCAAAATCATCAGATTTATCGAATACGAGATCAAATATACCTTCACCAAAAGAAATTGAAAGATCGAAAAGATTGGAAGAAGAAAAAATTAGATTAAAGAAAGAAAATGCTGCTGTTGCAAGAGCAAACGCTATAGCTAAAAGAAAATCAAATAGGAAAACTACCACAACAACCAATACAACGGTAGGTAGAGCTAGTAGTAAAGTTCCAGCTTCACGTAGAGGTTCTTTAGAAAATCCATCTCCTTTAGCAAGTAAACCTACAAGTCCAGATAATAAAAACAATACCAACAATAACGACTCGACAGAAGTACCCGTCATAACTACACAAGCTGCATCTGAAGGTGGTTCTTCACCAATATTAGGAAGTAGACCAAATAGTTTGAAAAGAACAAGAAGTCAAGGTGTTTTACCGATTTCAACTACTATATCGAATTCTGTGACTGGTTCACCTGTCATTGGTAGTCCTTTAAAAGAAGTTATGAGTAGAGACAGTGATTCAGAATTAGATCCTAATTCAACTAGAAAAAAATCTAAATTGAATAATGAACAATCAGCTTCCGAATTTAGAAGAGCAAATACACATTCTCCAACAGGTACACCATCTTCATTACCTTTTAATGAACTAGATGATGAAAGATTATCCAAAACTGTCCCTTTAACAAACGGAAAAGTATTACCAGCAAAAGTAAAATACCCTCTACCTTCGTATCCTCCAAGAGCTTCTTCACAAACTCCGGAAAGCGTTCTCGGTGGGGGGAGTAAATTACGTAGAAGTTCATCAAGTTTTATACCTTCGATTACAACTAGATTAGAATTTGAAAGACCAGGTAGTGTAGGTAGTGTAGGTAGCGTAGGTTCAACAACAGCGAGCGAAAATGGTAGAGTTAGAAGAGAAACTCGATTACCTGAAGGTTTAAGAGATTATGAAATGAAACCTCCTAGTATAGCATAAATATCATGTGAGTAAAAGGTCACCTGGTTGGAGATGATGAGATGGTGGTCTGACTAATTTTACTCTTGCAGTTCTATAGCATATACCATATTATACATATTTTCCAAAAATACCGGCAAAAGCCCAAAAAAAGAAAAACATCTTATACATTCTAACCATAACCTCATTTTCATCTGTTCTATCCATCTACCCTTCAACTTCATATGCTTAATCAGTGTACACCCTCATCTCCCCTCCCCTCCAATCAATTATATTGCATTGTTCTGTTAATGTTTTTCGGTTTTTCTTGTATTTGTCATATTTCCATTTTTCAGATGTTATATATCTCCCATATCATATTGTCATAGATTCCAACCCTAATGTTCTATCGTGTAATGTTCCATGATTCTAATGTTCATGTTCTCAATTTGATGTATGTAACTTGTTCCTTGTTATCCACATGAAATTATCCATGGTGAACAATGCGCCGTGTTTCAATCTACATTAATATTCAGAATAATAATAATGACGTCGTCCGTTATCCGCAAATTTGATTGTATTCTTCGGCCATCTCCTAAAACCATTGATAGGACATTTGATTCCGTGTCGCGATAGCAATGCCACGTTTGACGCGTATTACTTTTCCCTATAACAGCTAGCTGCCACTTTTGATTTTTGGAAATATATATATGTATACTCGATGAGAAGGCGCACGTGAATGATCAAAGGATATAAACATATAATATAAACAAAAGTCAAATGACCCTACTAGCCTACGTGTAGACCTGAACTACGGCAATCCCCACCATACAACATACACCATACACCATACACCATACACGAATGTGACTGTCTTTACTTTTTACTTTTTTATTCCCTTAGCTTATTATATTCAATTCAGTTTATTCAGTTTCAACCCTTTTTCAACATTACTTTTTCATCATTTTTATCACTTTCATCACTTTTATCAATTCCATTCATTCTTTTTTGCTTTCTTTTTTTCGTTTCACTCTCAACAACGGTCGACATCTAGGCATGAAAGGCAAATGTTGTCTTATAACAAGGTTAAATTGAGAAAAGCTTAATCAACTTTTCACATTTGGATGGAAGGATAGGATAGGAAGGGGGGAGAAACAAAGAAAAACCAAAACGACGCGTTTCAATATCAACATCAAACTCATCAACCAACTTAAGCTAATCATCCGTTCAATATTACCTTTTGTAACATCATACACGCATAAACAGGTCGCGACATCATTGGCACAACTTTATACAGTTTTTCACAATAAACCAGCCAGTTCTCACCATTATTCCACTTAGTAAAACATATTTATCTCTTTGGAATAACTTAATATCGATCACAACAAGCCTCATTCATATCTCAATATCATTCAACTTTGTACTGATAACAATACCAAACAACGCACGTACGCTCGTAGACAAATTAGATATTCGTCATCGTCCTTTTTTTCAAACAAACATTTCAATCTCAGCTTATAACTGAAATCGACAAACCTCTTTTCCCATCTTCCATTTTTCACTCAATAAACATAAACATCGTTACTTGGCATTTTCCCATTGCACCATAGTACTTGTATCTTACAATCAGTAACAGCGACAATAACAACAATGACAGCCCGTTCATCAAACAATGGTGCGCCCGTGCTTCAACAACATCAATCGTCCTCTTCTTCATCATCCACATCAAATCCTTCTTCAGCATCAACAGTAAATTTCAGAGTACCTAAAACAAAAGGATTGAATAGACCTACAACTTGGTTTAGCAGTTCAACTTTTGGTAAATCTTCAACTTCTTCCGACTCATCTTCATCCTCCTCATCATCCTCCGCGGGCGGAGGTAGTAGTAGCTCTTCTTCATCGGCAACAGCTACAGCTATAGGTTTTAGATCCAATACTGGAACTTGTCCAAGTCCTATGGCGAATCCTTTTGCAGTTTCCGCAACGCAAATAGCATCAACATCGTCATCATCATCGTTTAAATCTCCTTTCCCATCATCAAAAGGTAAACATAAACTTTCGCCATCACCTTCACCATCTCATTCGCAACATCAACAGGACGACGATTTCGTCATGATTTCACCAATTAGGCCAAGTTATGGATTAGGTGTAAACTTACATCCAAGTGCTTTAGATAATAGTGGATATATACATCAACACCAAGGATATTCTCCTTCAGCATCACCATCACGTTTAGCATATCTACAAAATCGTTCAAATCCAAGTACAATGTTGAGAAAAGATTCTACGATGACAACGAATTCATCTTCATCACCATTGGAAGAAAGTCCGACACCAGCATGTGGAATGGCAAGTGCAACTGCTAGATTGAAATTGGTTGATGATGACTCACCAATTAGAAAAGTACCTGGACAAAGCAGAAGTTTAGCTAGAGCATCCAAACATAAAGAAGATCCAAGGAGTGTTTTCTTATCCGCTGAAAAGGAAAGAAAAGCTTCAGGTGAACAATCAAGTCCCTTGAAATTCACTACAAATCATCTGATGTCAAATCATAACGATAATAACGACGATGAAGAAGATGAATCACCGTTTCTACCACCAACACCTTTAATGAACAATGGTTTACCTATACCACCACCTCAACCTCTTTTCCCACCCATACGTACATCTCAATCTCAAGATGGTAGTTCATCTGGAACACTTTTCTCCTCAAATAACAATAATACTAAAGCTGAATCATCGAGGATACCGAGATTATCAACTTCACATCCTTTAAGAGCTAGAGCTGGTACAGATGCAGAAAGACCAATATTAGGATCGATGACTAAGAAAGCCATTTCTTTAGATCAGATACCTACGAGTTCAAGTGATAAAGATGAATTATTCGGAAGCAATTCTCACATACATGTAAGGAAGACTAGACCAGCATCAACATTTGGTTCTTCAGGAATGTCAGGATTACCATCATCATCATCATCAAATGGTAGAGCACATAAAAGGATCAATTCCGGAGAAGGTTTACCACATGCAGCAAATAGTGCTTCACTATCTCGATCATTTGGTGCTAAATCATTAGCTCTATCCCTTACACCTAACCTTGGACCTCTACCAGACTTCAGCTATTCCAACTCCTCTCTCTCATCCTTATCCACTGCAAATCTCACACCACCAGCATCCGCCTTTTCACCTGCTGAGCCACCAATATTTGAAGATGTCAAACCGCTTCAAGAAGCATTTGAACAACCGCATAACACAGTCAGTAGAAGGTTTAAACCACGTGATTCTGGTGTATCAATGGGTGATGCAGATGAAGATCGACCAAAACCTAAACTACTCATTCCACCGCCTTCAGTGATGAAGCCTACTGCATCTGGTAGACCACGTCGTCCAGCAATGTTAAAAAGAACATCTTCAATGGGCGATGAAAGACAATCTAGTAGTATGGATATTGAAACACCTGGTATCGGACCTATGATGAATAGTGGTTGGCCAGGTAAACAAAATGCCTTTGATTTCTTAGGTGAAAGTGGTGTAGGATTGAGTTTAGGTCAAAGTGGAAATGGGGAAGCTAAGCCCTCTATGCCTGATACTCCAGTTAAAAAGAACGCTTTTGCTCATTCTTCAACAGCACCAAGAGGTATTGGACATTCATCATCTCAACCTACACTAGGTTCAACACCTTTCGAATCTGAATCTGAAAATTCCTCTTCAAGTGATAACAATGCCGGTGTACCACCTTTAGTAGAATCAACTAAAATCAATATACAACCAAAACCAACGAGATCAACTTTTATGCCACCACCTCCTTCGACAAAGAAAATGCCACCTCCCTCAACAATGAAGAAAAGACCTGGATCCGGTGTACCTCAATTAACATTAACTACATCATCTTCACCTGATTATCAAGGCTCAGCGATGGAAACAGATGATGCCGCCTCAAGTCCAACTGTTAGAATCGGTGGTAGTTCAGCCCAAGCTCAAGGTTTGAAACCTTTAACTCTAGGTGCAGGTACAGGTACAGGTAAAGTCAACAGAATCGGATTATTAAGGAGATTAAGTAATGGTCTTACATCCGAAAGTGAAGAAGAAGGTACTCCGACGAAAGATGGTGGTGAGAAAGCTGCGCTGGCCGGTAAGTCTATCCCATCGCTGTATTGTCAATTTTTCCCAACTCATCAATTGCTCTATATAGTTGCTCGATCAAAACTTATAACACCTACGCCAAGTCCTAAAACCAATTCTTCATCAACGTTACCAAATGTATCTCTTCCTCATCCTCAACCCAAACTTAAACAACCTCCTCCTTCAGCAATGAAAAGTATGTCAACGACCAGCTCGGGTATAATGCCAAGATTATCTTTACCTGCTTTACCACCTTCAAAACCACATCAACAAAGAATATTACATCATAGACAATCACATCCTGCTACGTCATCTGTTCAACAGTCGGAAGAAGAAGATCTATTTGAAAAGAAATTTATCACTTTAGAAGTTTTAGGTAAAGGTGCCTTTTCAACTGTAGTCAAAGTTCAAGATAGACATGGAGATGGTTTATGGGCAGTGAAAAAAGCTAGAGGTGTTTTTGATGGTATAAAAGATAGATTAAGACATTTAGAAGAAGTTGACATTTTGAGACATTTATCTAAGAACCCTTGTTCACATGTGATTAAATTTGAAGATGCATGGGAACAGAATAGACAATTGTTCATTCAAACTGAACTTTGTTTAGGCTCATTGGCTTTTTTCCTTGAAGAATATGGTAGAGTTGTTGAAAGGTTAGATGAAGGTAGAGTTTGGAAGATTATTAGAGAATTGAGTGATGTAGGTTTTAATGCTATTCTTTTCACGGGTTGTATTATTCAACTAATGAACTAACTCCTCTATAGGGTATCGATCATATACATTCTAATGGCGTCATTCATTTCGATATCAAACCAGCAAACATACTAATTTCATCAACTGGTTCGCTCAAAATTGGTGATTTCGGTTTAGCTACAAGATATCCAAGATTGCAACCATCAGAAATTCTACAAGGCTCAGGTTTAGGTTTGGGATCATCAAGTCATAGTTCCTTATTGAGTATAGGTAATAAAATCGAAAAATTAGAAAGAGAGGGTGATAGAGTTTATATGCCACCTGAAATGTTAAGAGGTATATTTGTAATGGCTGCAGATATTTTCAGGTAAGTTCCGTCCGTTACAAAATTATCCAAAACATCATATGCTGATATTTTTACTTTGAATAGTTTCGGTTTAGTTGTACTTGAAGTATCAACAAATATATGTGTACCTGATGGTGGATTACCTTGGCAATCATTAAGATCAGATGATTTTTCAGTTGTTGATTTATCATATCTATCTCCAGCATTATGTGATTTAATCACCAATTGTATGAAATCTGACCCAGATCAAAGACCAACAATCAAAAACATAATTGAACATCCTGTAATTAAAAGAGCCAAATTGAAATCCGAAAAACCTGCTTTAGCTCCTGAAGATAAAAATTGGTTAGTTGATGTTTTAGCTGGTGGTTTTGTATTACCTTCTCCTCAAAGTGGTGAAGATATCGAAATGATTGAATCTTAGGCAAAAAAAAAGGTTTGAAGAAGGATTGATTTAGTGGAACAACTTCTTGATTTAAATAGGTTGATTTGTTTGTTGTATATACATATATATATATGGTATGGTGATTTTTGCAGATGAGTTAATTAGAAGATAAACTTTATTTGGTTCCTTCGCTTCAAGATTGTAAAATTTCAAAGTTGTAAAATAGTTCCATTCAGTATTTTTTATATATTTTTTTTTCTCTTCATGACGAGCTAGAAGCTTTGCGTGTCATTTCATTTCGATTATTCCTTGTCTACAATTCGTTTCTTGCTCTTAATTTTTTCTTTATATATATACATTTGATTTAATTTCTTATATATAACTTATATAGATCTAACGAAACCAATGATGCAATAAATTATATATCGTCACTTTTTGATTATCTGATTATACTTCATATACATCCTGCCATTCCTTTGACTACTAGACGGAGTGGAAACGATTTTGATGACTTTACACATATTTTAGAAAGAAAAAGTGTAAGAATTCAATTATATATCACTTGTATTCATATGTTTTGATTAAAAGTGTGATTAGTAATTGTATCAAAGGAGGAGATGATCCAATCGATGAAGAAGTACCGATAGATGAAAGGAGTTCCTGAATATCTTCGCATTCGATACTCACACTTGAGTAATGAGATTTACGTGGGTCAGCCTTTCATATTGGAAACTCATATTCCAATTTATCTGCCAGTAGGACTAGATAGAATACTCATGGAAGTAGTAGTCTTGAAAATTCAGTAACTTATTTATCTATTAACTGAGCTTATTATATCCTGTACTTTCTCCGCTGATGATAAATATACAAAAAACAAACAAACTGGAAGACAAGGAGTAAGAGATGATGTGTTCGAGCACAAGATCACGATTTTGCAGAAACGACATGAAATAATGATGTTTCGCAATTTTACTCGGACGGTTATCTCACGATAATCATAGTAGTCGTATAGTCGTTATCTCACATTAGAAAACCTGGAAGCAGGTTTCAAATTGAGTATGGTATAGGTGACATGTTCTATTGAGATCGGGTATGATGTTGGATAGGTAACCCCACGACTTTGCGCAAAGACCGAGTGATGAAGAGAATCTACATGTAAAGAATAAAGGGAACCTACTACAACGATCCGAACAAAGGGATTCCGGCGACGAGTAGTACATATGTGACTAAAATCTGTGAACAACATCAAGTGTCTCGAACAAGGCATTCAAACGCAACGAATAATATAATATACCCAATTGTCTGTTCCGACAACTGTATTGGCGGCTTATCATTCTGTACTCTCTTAGTGACATTGCCTAGCCTCTCAAAAGAGGAGGACAGAGAAAACATGAATGAGTCTTAGTCAATACCTTCAGCGATGGCATCGGCGTTGCTGTCTGCTGTTTAAAACTATATATTTTGTGTCAAATCTAGCAAAACATCAAATAACCACCAGCCCTGTTAGCACAGCTGGTAGTGCGTAAGACTTCTAATTCATTTAAGAAGATCTTAAGGTCGCGGGTTCGAGCCCCGCATGGGGTTGATCTTTTTGAGTCCGTCTGATATGGACCATTACAAATACTTTTTAGTATAGCGCTCTATCATTACCCGGTTATTATCATTCCGGTCAACACAAAATATGAAACAACTACATAATACAATCAAAAAAGCATGTTCTGATTTTACAATCAGACTTCATCTTCTTTTCTTTCTTTTTCACCTTCTTATACTAATCATACAATAACGCTCGGGGGAAGGATAGTCAGCCATGTCAAGCATTGCAGCTGACTGTGGTCCAAGTAATGTTCTCAAGAATGTACAAGGTAGATTGGACAGAGATCACTCTCTACAGCAAGTAAGTAGTTTATAATTTTTATCAAGCAACTTTTGTACCCGTAATTAACCGAAAATCAAATAGGATCGACTGGTATCTACACCCAATATCGCTGGATCATCAAAGCAGGTATGGAGAAAGTTCTGGACGTACTGCTACAAGACTGATTTGTTTGCTTTATCGTAGCCGTTCAGACCTACTCAGCAGGTTACTACACCCCAATCATCCAACTTTCGAAATACTCAATCCGCTCAAACACCATTCGACCTAATTTCCCTCCATCAGCATCTACCTTCGCCTCCTCATCCTCGACAACAAGATGTCGTCCGACCAGGATTCCAGCAATCATGGGCTGATGCCTTTGGTCACACCCAAGCTGGTTCTAGTAAAGTGCACCATGCACCATATAATTCTGGAACCTCAGCTGGATGGGGAAACGAGTTCGCCCAGCAGAGTGCAACAGCACCGAGAGAGCTAAACCGAACGATATCACCGCCTCAGCCAATGATAGCTCCATGGAAACGACCTTTATCACAACAGCCCTCATATCAACCTTCTTATCATTCCCAAATACCTACCTATCCACAATATCTACCCCATCAAGAAAGTATATCATCACAAACCAATACTCAGCAAATACCGTCTACATCCAATGAACCACTCACACAAGCCCAAGATGTCCTCGCCAAAACTGCTCAATCGTTTGTTGATCAGCTAGAAGGAGATTCGAATATACTAAAAGACAATTTAAAATTGGCTGAAAGCAAATTTATGTCGTTATTGAAAGGCTTAGGAAATGGTGGAGTTGTCATAGACGAGGGTGAACAAGCGATCGGTGAGGAAGTGGGAGAAGGTGCTAGATTAGTTGACAGAGTTTCATCCAAAGTCAATGGAGAGAATGGCTGGGCGGATGCCTTTATGGTCGACCAAAGTGGAAGTGACGCGAAAGGAAAAAGTAGAGTTTACCAGGATCAGGTTATGGAATCTCCTGCTCCGTATAGTAATTTGGGATATCGGCATGGTATGATACCGTCATTAGATCCTTACGCTACTCCACCGAACTTCCAAACGGGTAAAAGAACTCAAATCCTGAATGATAGCAGCTGGGAAGCATCATTTCAAGATCAAGAAGCTTTGATACGTTCATCAGAAAATAATAGTCAAAGTCAGTCACGTAAAAGTGTACATTTCGATCAAGATGAAGCTCAATTTGATCCAACTATGTCAGATAATGTATATGAACGTGGAAAAGAGAAAAGTGGAGTACCGAACAACCTAGAAGAAGCTTTAAGACATAGCACATCGATACCTGGATTAGGTGTGAACTGGGCAGAAGAAGGTTTATTAGATGATTTTGATGATGAGGTGTTTATGGGATTTAATGGTGTGATGAAACAAGCTGAAAACCCATCTAATCCTCAACAAACTATATCTCAACAACAAGTATGGGATAGGTTACATGAAGATTGGGAAGAATTCAAATCATCAACTAACGATGAATCGAGGACGTTCAAGGGTATGGGATTAGGTGATCAGACTGAAAGATACCTTTTTCAAAATAAGAATCCGTATTTTGGTATTAGTGAATTTGGCTCATATTGGGAACAGGAGTCTCCGACTCTAAAGGTGTGTTGCGACTTTCACTAGTCTAGTACTGCAATACCATATGTTCATCACACTGGTCAAAGGGATTGACTTCAAACGTAGAAGGGTTTTTGCTAACTTGCTCTTCTCGTTCCATTGATAGGGTGTACTTGAACTTGAAGCGGCAGTACAAAATTCACCATCGTCATTCGAAGCGTGGTATAATTTAGGATTGAAACAACAAGAAAATGAAAGAGAAGAATCTGCTATTTTAGCATTATCAAAAGTCATTCAATTAGAACCGAATTATAAACCAACTTATTTAGCTTTAGCAGTCAGTTATACAAACGAAAATGATAGTGAAGCTGCTTGTACAATGTTAGAAAAATGGATCGCATTGAATGAAACTCAAAATACTTCAGTAAACATTTCAAGCCAGAAGGATGATGAAGAGGTTGACAAAGCCAAAAAAGTTTGGAATAAGATAGATAGAGAAAACTTGATTGAGAGATTGATTAATATTGCTAGACAGAATCCTGAAGAAGTTGATGCTGAAGTGCAAGTTGCGCTTGGAGTCTTGTTTAATGGTACAGAGGTAAGCTGAATGAGCTGTTCTTACCGACGGAAACACAGCTAATACCTATTGATTGCCAGGAATACCAAAAAGCTGAAGACTGTTTCCTTTCTGCTCTTTCTGTTAAACCCGATGTAAGTAAAATTTGGCTAGGAACCGCATGGGGCTCACAAGCCGAACAATGTATATCCAGGATTGGTTGATGTATAACCGACTTGGAGCTACACTGGCTAATAGCGGCAGATCAAACGAAGCTATCAAATACTACCATAAAGCTTTAGAGTTACATCCTAATTTCGTCCGAGCTTTGTGAGTTCCCGTTTGGGGGGTAACTGATCTTATCTTTATCGTTGTCATTGATTGAGCTCATAAATTGACGTATATCACAATTTTGTTATTTCTAGATTCAATCTCGGTATATCATATATGAACTTAGGTCAATATCCCTTAGCAGCCCAATCTGCCTTGGATGCCTTGAGATTACAACATTCAGATATCTCTGAGGGCTATTCTTTCTTACAACAAAATGTTTCCGGTGCTGAACATAGAAATTCAAAAGGTGTGACTAGTGAAGCTCTATGGAATACCTTGAAAAGTGCTTGTGTCAAGTGAGTCATATTTAGTTTCGATATTCTAACAGTGAGCTAATCATTCATTATTCACGACAGTATGAATCGCCATGATCTGGTTAAATTAGTTGAAGGACGTGAATTATCAGGTATGTCGCCAGACTCTCTTGCATTGATCACAACTGACTTTTTTGATATATATAGACTTTCCAATGAATTTTGGAGATGGTTCACATCCATAAATGAAGTTGTGAATAACGAACTTGAATGAAATTTACGAATTATGTATAATATCATACACGTTCGGTCCTACAATCAGCTCTACTACTAATACCTAGTTTTTTTCCTATCTCCTCCCGTACTAGATGAAGATCCCTTTTTTGAATGGTCGATTTGAGTTGAAGACAAGATGTCGCTATCAGATACCTATTGAAACGAATCTGAACCTACATCACCACAATCGCTCTCTTCCTCTTCTCCTTCTTCTTCTTCACCATCAACGTGGCTATTTAAGTTATTTAGCGATATTGTATAATTATCAAGTGGTAATAAACGTTGAGCTTGTATACAATCTTGTATCCAATCAGCTGAAACTGCCATTCTTCCAGGCTGCTTTTCAATATCTTGAATGAAACTTTGAATATGAAAATGATCTGTTAGATCTTCATTAGGTGATAAAGGTATAATATTATATGTCGCATATGTAGCTGAAGCTATAATACCTCCGTTCGCCTTTGATATTCAAAAACGAAAAGGCCAAAGGTCAGCTTGACCCTGTATGAGATTTTGGGGGTGATTGGAATAACAACAATGATCTTTAGATCAGCATTGAGAAGTAAACTTACACTGATGAGCATTTCAGCAAAACTCTTTTCTCTACTATTACCCGAATCAAAAATATGAAAAGTCAAGGGGGATAATCCATTATTGAAAACTTTCTTCTCCGGATTTTTGCCAGTCGCAAATTTCGGTACTTCAGTGCGATTGGTGATTTTCTTTTCCCTTTTTGGATTAGCTGACTTTCTAGGTATTGATTGTCTGGCGGTGGGAGGGATTGAAGAAGAAGAAGAAGAAGAGCTGCAAGTGGGGTTGAGTGCTTTCTTCGTTGCTGAAATGGTATTTGTCTTGTTCTTAGTTGATGATGCGACTGGGTGAACAGAGCGAGGAAGAAGTTCTGCCTTGGGGCGGTCCATGGGAAACTGAGACGTCATGGATATTGGGGTGAGCAAGCGATCAGAGATATTGCTTTGCGTTGGAGAAGGTGCAGAACTAGGCTTTGGAGATTGCCCATCCCCTGTACTGTTCAAGAGAGCTAGGTCGGGCTTAACATCAGGTACTCTATTGATGTCACATGATCTGTTAGCGATAAGATGATGGTAATTGATTTTTCGAGTCCATTCACTTACTCCGAGGGAATGATCTCTTGTTTGACCTGTATCACTCTTTCCATATATTCATCTTTTTTCTCGCCTACTTGTTCCTTTTGTTTCTCTTCTAGATGTGCTGTTTGAGCTGATAAATTTGGATCGATATCTCGCTCTACCGATTTCTCAGAGACATTCTGCTTGTCCAGTGATCCATCATCTGGTGGCACAAGTGATGGGGTTTCAACATTTTGACCGTTGGGCAGGGTCGAGGGTCTCTCCTCGTCCTTTACCTTTCCATCGCCATGATTAGAATCTATATCAGTTTGATAAACTAAACCGGTTCTCCTTCGGAATCCCGGCGGTAATTCAGGACCTTCGAGCTCTTCTTGGATGGAGTTTGACGAGGTTGAAGTGGTTGAATCCTTTGCTTGTTGATGTGTAGAATCATGAAGAGAAATTTCCAGGTTATTGTTACGATTAACGTCATCGTTCGTATTGGAAGAGTTCGTGTTTGAGCTTGTTTTGCTTAAGAGTTTACGAGGATCTGAAGGTAGTTTGGTTGAAATCTCAAAAGGTGGTGGCGGCGGGGGAGGTGATGGAGGAGGTGAAACACTCGATAGTCGATGTTGTTCACGTCTCGATGAACAGTCGGGTGAAGATGATACGGAATTATCTTTTCTCAATGGAGAATACACGATATGAGGACTAGGTGATCTTTTGCGATCGTTAACGCAGTATGGGTCATAAGTCCCCCTATATACAGAATGTACGTTGGTCAACGTTCTATTCAGTTTATTAAACTCTAGAAAGGCAATGTGAAGTAGACCAGCAAGGAAAACAAAAGTTTACAAAAAGCTTACCTTACTTCCCAACCTCCATAATAATCTTCTTCCTCTATCAATCTACCTTTTTCTATACATTCTACTAACCATTCTTCTCTCAAAACCACTTTTCTTTGTAATAAACTTGATTTAGAATTTGAATTTGAATGATTATGTGATGATCCTGATAATTTAGCTAAATATGTAATTATATTATCTAAATTCCATTGTCCAAAACTTGGACGTCTAATTTTTCTATTAAATAATTTATCAATCGAGTAAACTACATCAAATGGTGTTGTAGCTTGTGACAAATTTACAATTATGTTGGTTACATTCATCGAATCAGGATCTCGACATAGGCTGCCTCCATGACGCTGTTATTTCCAAAAGAAGAACAAAAGTAAAAAAGCAAGCATTAGTATCATCATTAGGACTCATTCAAATCAATTTTACTGTTTAACAATAAATAGATCCTTTTAACGTCTATTTTGGTACAGACACAGTCCATATCATCAAAGTTTGTATAACCCTTACTTCTTCATCAACAATAAATAAAATCTGAAACTCACTCTAATCATCTCAATCAAACCATATGATGGATACTTTCTACGTCCACCTTCAATATGTATATAGAATGTTTTCCCTGCGAATATCGGTTTAGGTCTCAATATATTTCTGAATCTTTCTATTTGATCTTGATGTCTACGTTCTAATGAATCATTATTATCCGGTCTATACGACAATAGTAACGATGGTCGGAGTCGTGTTGGTGGTGGTGGTTGTAGTGGTGGTGATGTGGAAGTCGGTAAAAATCGATTTTCTTTTCTTGATGATGGTACTGGTGATCTTGATCTTGACCTTGACCTTGATCTCGATTCAGATTTGGATCTTCTATACCCTCCATCTCTATACTGATCTCTCATATCGTTCTTTGAGGCTTCACAACTACCTCTGGTAGAATCATAATATTCACTCCAACTTGGTCTTCCGTTTGTCTTGATCTTATAACCCATTTCACTCGGATGATGAATGATTTCCAGCTATACAAGTGACATGATTGCTCAACGATGATCAAAGCGCATATCAATATATAGTATATGATAGAGGAACAGCTTCACCAGTATAGTCAGTACATGAATAGCTAACTTAGAGATGATAAATGCAAAACGAAAAAATATTCAACGCATTGGCCCTCCTTATTCATGTGAAAAGATTTTTAGTCTCCTATTTAAAATAAAACAAAACGCACGGTTCCAATTGATGATCATTTTGTCATTGTCACACTACTGTCAACCACGACTAGAGTATAGCGTTTTGAAGGGTTCAGGGAAAGGAGAGGAGAACAACGATTCAGTCAATGTCATATCCGGAGGATGGACACTTGTTATCCCTTGGTCAATTGGTCATATTTTGAGATTATATTGATGATACTCATATTAAGTAGTACTCACCCTGTTAATCCTCATTTCTCTATTTATACCCATACCCATTTAACGGTCAAATCTTCATCTGGTGATAAAGGTATCTACTACATATTACATACAACGACGACCATAAGCAGAATGTTTGCGTAAGCTTTCATGTACAACAACCAATTTAAACGTATAAACACGAAAAAGCAAAAACAGCAATCTAAACGAGAACAAGCGAGCACGATGATTCATTGTTGTTACTTGACTAGAAGACCAGAGTGAGAGATAGAGATTGAAATCAAGTCAACAGCGTGAACAAGCAAGAGAACGGTAG
Source organism: Kwoniella dendrophila CBS 6074 (assembly GCF_036810415.1). Lineage (NCBI taxonomy): Eukaryota > Fungi > Basidiomycota > Tremellomycetes > Tremellales > Cryptococcaceae > Kwoniella > Kwoniella dendrophila. The sequence continues at coordinate 1,435,973 of NC_089484.1, forward strand.
GGAATTCACCGAGAACTTACTAATGACGTAGTCTCATCGTATGATGCATTATCATCGCTGATGTATGATCAACTAGCATTGGCACCTAATTCATGTGTAGCTAAACCACCACCCATTTCCTCTTCAGTTTTGGCTTTGCCGTTAGATGTAGGGACTTGTTCAATTGATACAGTCGCTGCTGCACGTTTCAATGTAGGTATTTCAAGTGAATCTAAGGTGAATTCAATCATTGGAATTTTTTGATCACCCACTGCTTTTTGTCTGAGATTTTCAAATGATATCTGAAAATCTAAATTTTTGACACCAGAGAGTAATTTTTTGGCAGCAATGATGAATAATGGTGATATATCGGTATACTTTGAATGCTTGTTGAGGTGGAATCCGCAAAGTTTTACGTTGTGGATATTAAATTCACCTAAATGTGCCCAACGTTCTGGTACTACACCCTCCTCTTCGCATTTATCTAAAATAGTAAGAGCTAGGTTGAGCTCCCCTAAATGACCAGAGTTAGCTGACTAACGTTGCACGGGATACGGACAGTATATTTGTTTCACTTACAAGCTAAACCTCTCCACTAGGTTTACAGAAGAATAGCTGATATATTAGCGCCGTTCTGTCAATCATTGCATGTTTCAGCGGCGAGAAAGCTTGCCTGTTTCAATATTACCTCAACCCGTTGGATTTCAATCAACAGGTTTCGATCGTCTTTGCATTTGTCCTTAAGATGGGCGTGTATATAAGCGAAATTGTTACAGATATTTAAGCCAGCTATCCATGCTTGGCAAAGTTCATCTCTACTGAGCTGTGTATTTTTTTTTAGATCAGCAAACTTGACTCAGTAACCTTGACTCAGCAACCGTATGAAATCACTTACGACCTCATCCTTGGATCGAACTTCCGTAATAGAGATGACACCGCCACCTCTGTTATCCTCTACAACATATTTACACGCTCTGGTCATAAAGGTTGACTCGCACCATTGCGTTGTTCTGGGATTCAACGTTTTTCGCAGAAATGCGAAACCAGTCAAGGTTGAGTCTTCGTAAGTCCAGGTCGATGTATCGACCATATTGCATGCTGGTAGACCGTTCTCGATTGCTTTGATCGCACGGGGTTTAAAGTGAAGACTGTTAGATAATACAAACATGGTGGACAAACACAATCAAAATAACCAAGGTTGACTGACGTTTACGACGAGCTTCTGATCTTGCGACTTGCTTTGATATTTGATTCCGTTATTGCGTTTATCTCCTGGCCTCCACTCTGGTGAAGCATTAACTTCTTTGAGCAATATTGCTTTCGTTCATCTTTCTTCATCTTGCACTATTCTTTAACTTCCTGGCCACAACGTCAATTAGCTCAGACCATCAGAGTATTGTGCTACTCAGAGATAGTAGACTTACACTATTCCATTTTTGGCCAATCTTCCAACTTCCAAGATTCCGGATTTGAAGGAAGATATTCCGGCTCAACAGCAGCAGGACCGTCCAATATGCAACCAGGTAAAAGGAAAACGCCATCATGGGCATCCACTTCCCCTCAACCTAATGGTAGAGCATCTAGTGTACCAGGAGTGAAGCAAGAAGCAGGTACAGATGGAGAAAGCAAAAGGTTGAAGCCAAGTATGTAACATCCTCCCTTAGTTGTATCTGTTGATTGAATATTAAGCATCTTGTTATTGACTTTCGTGGTGTCAGATGTACCGATGGGGGCGGATGGAAGACCGATATATTCTGCAAGTCATGGTATGTATAAAGATGTTAGAACTGCTGCTATAGACTTGTTCCATCAATTAAAAGTGAGTCAATGTCTATTGAACAGGCTTTGAGTTGCCTCCTTGTGCGGCGCCTAATTATAAAGGTATAGTGTGTTATAATGATGTTAATGCTCACGAAGTTCAACCTGCTTTCCTTAGAGAGCATCCACAATGAGTTATCATGATGCATATTTTCGAGTACAAGAAACTTCGCCAGGTTTGGATGCTACAGCTGCGTTAGAACAGCTGAAAGCCATGGATAAGGTAGAATTCAGAGAAGTGAACAATGTATTTATGTATATCGTGAGTTGTACTGATACATCTCTTATACTCAGTCTGCTTGAAAACATCCGTTTGGCTTGACCATAATCTGCACAAATGAGATTTACTCTAATCAATGCTAATCGGGACGCGTCTTTTTGACATAGCCCGATTTAACATTAAATTCAATAGCAGAAATACGTTCACATATACGTATACATTCAACACCTATATCAGGAATACCTGTTAAGAACTTGAGAGAAGCAATGCCAAACGGTATAAATCCTTTAGGTGAATTAGAACAAAAAGGTGATATATTAATCATGAGAGGTTTGACTGGACCTTTTAAAGATATACCGTTACCTAGATTAGGTAGAAAGAATTTGAATGGTTTTGGTGTGACTGAAGGTGGTAATTCAAGATGGAAAACTGTTTTTTGGGATCATGAGAGAGAAAAGGGTTTAGCTGGTAAAAAAGTTGATGAAGGTGAGTATATCACCTTTAAAATCTACGAGCAACCAAGTTGGTTCACCTTACCCTGACTATTCACCTACCAAGTCTGCCTCCCGGGCACAAACAAGAGTAGTACTGACTTGTTTCGCGTGTCAGAATTCATCTTCTCATGGGCAGATGTACCTATGACGGAAACCGATGATGTAACGAAGCTTCTCGCTGAACGTGAGTTTGCATCTGCTAATCTGGAAACGCACAGACAGAAATATATACTGATATACCATCTTGAACCTTTCAGAGGAACTTACATCAAGTGCAGCGATTCCTGCAACTACCAAAGCTGTACCAGTTGGTCCAGTGAAAAAGAAGAAGAAGACTACGAGAGCGTTGAAGATCACCAATACCCATATGAAGGAACAGGTACGTCCTTGGTTCCTTACATTCCGACCTATTCCCATCTCAACCTTGTGCAATTTCAATTTGTGAAAGATGCATTCCCAATGGACATGTCTTCTTAAAAGCTGCATGCATACTGACATGCATAATTGACGTTCTATAGGGTATTGATTTCTCGAAAGATTACGAGAAGCCTACATAGTTTGTACATGTATAGAAATATAGAAAAATAGATTTGGTCCAGAGTGCACAGACTTTGATGACGTCGTATTACCGAAACGTGGTTATATATTATTATTGATATTGTTGATACCTTAAAACTCAGATCTCGTATTCGTGGCATTCTGTAACTCCTATATAGTTTGTTGTTGTCATTCGCGCATGTACATTTGTAAGAGTGTCTATGCATATAAAGACTGTTATATATCATTTTGTTGATGAGAGGATGTTATATGCATGCACGATGGATTGTTGTGAGCGAGATTAATCAATGCTATGTATGCTACGTCAGTAGTTATGAACGATTTGTTTATAAGTTAATTTGTTTTTGTTGTTTTTCGATTAACTTTGTTTGTGTTTACCCTGAAATTTGATTACACTGTAGCGATTTGTATTCCAGACAAAATCTCTTCAAGGTAATCCATCCAACCAAACCATCGAATGTTATTGTCATTTGTTGTTGATTTGGTCATCGTTGTTCATGTTCATGATATACCATTTACATAGCAAAAGACTTAGATAGTCAATCAAGTAACTTATTATTTCAGTAGGTAGATTCTACGTTCACTCTTACATCCTTTGAACCTCCACCTTTTTCCATTCGATAAATAAAAATCCCTACATATACCCACCACCTTTCTTTGTGGTATCATCTTCATCTTCATACAAATATTCAGAAAAACGTTCCAGCTCCATTCTGGCAATATATATATATCCAATCCTTTCGACTTTGTTCTCTTCGCTCATCATCATCAAGTAACGTGATTTAGAAATCTTGCATTTTTAGGGGGATATAAGGTGAGTTTTCTTATTCTTTCTTCCAATTAGAACGGATCATCACCCAAAAAAGTGGAGGTTTGGGAAAAACACAAATAAATAATAACAATCTCAGAGGGAAAAGGAAAAACAGAAGAAAGCCTCTTTCTACGAAATTAACAGAGAATATCCTTGTTTATACCTCAAGCAAAAAACTTATCCTCTCCTATCATTATTGATTCCCATTACTCCGTCTACTATGCTTCAATCACATTGTATATGATGCTTTAGAATGTGAAATGACTAATTGACGATTTCTTTGTATTGAAAAGATCGGCTCAATAGGTTTCAGGAATAGAAGGAATAGTACATTGAAAGATAGGAATAGATAATTTGGGTTCTCTGATAGTTTGGTAGCTCGTAAAGATACAAGAAATAAAGGTAATCAAGTATGCCCGTAGCTAAAAATTCAATTGGTGTTAGTCAAGTGAGTCTACCTACATTATCTTATTCCTGAACCTGCTAAAAGTGCATTCTTCACCTATATGACTTGACCATCAATGTGGCATACTGATATAATAATCTTTGTTATATTAGGCATCACCAATACGTACATCACCTCGTAAAGCATCTAAAGCTCATCAAGATAAAGAAATGACAACGACAACAACGATAAACAAACTCTATCCTACTCCGTTATCAATGTCACCATCTACAGCATCTACAATATCAATATCAACTACAGCAGCAGGTTCTGGATCAGGTATAATACTAAATAATTCAATTGGAACATTGAAATTTCCACCTTCATTTGATCCAAATCATCCTTCATCATCAAGATATCATTCACAGAATTATACTAGTAGTTATACACCTTTTTCACCTTATAGACCAGGTGAATATGGTAGATCAGAAAGAGGTTTAGCAAGTGATAGAACTAAAATCGAAAGAAAACTATTTGATGATGATGATGATGAGGCTGATGATAACGAAACAAATGGAAATAATTATCAGGATGGAAGCGGACTTGAAAAACCACAAGATATATTGATGAATAACGATAAAAAACAACATTCAAATAGATTAATGGTAAATGAATCTCGAGTTACGAATAATACGAAAAATGGTAGTAGTCCTTTAGCACCTGCTTTTGAAGCGAAAATGGTTTTAAGAAATGGTGCTAGTATCGATTTGATATCTTGGTAAGTTTGGTACATCCTTTCATTCCTTGCAGTGTATTTGTTAGCGGTTCATCATGATATACGAATTCACTCAGCTGCTCGGACATGCACTTACGATGTGATCATAATATCAGGCTCCGAACAAACTTTCATCATCTACCTCCACCGCATACCGTCTTAACCCCCTGCATGCCACTGAATGGGATTCGGCATTTATTACTCGAAAGGTTCCCCAGAGCCCCGGAAGTAGAAGAAATATCGAAAGCTGTTTTGGCTGCTTTCCCTCACTCTCAATGGGATTATCCAACAGGTACCTCTTGTGAACCACCAAATATACGTGGCTTGGTATGGCATGGTAAAGACATAGCGGATGAAGATGAAGTTGAAGAACCGATAAAACCCACAATCAAAACTACTGGTCTAGCATCTAGGAAAATATCGTCCTCAAACAAAGTCAATGGTATCAAGCAGACGTCCAGATCACCAACACAATCTACACTTGTATCACCTATTTCAAGTTCCAAACGACATCTACCTGATACACCTGCAAGATCAATATTGGAAGATTTCGCTGAAATCGCTACATTGGCAGATAAAACGCCTACTATAGGAGCAAAATCACTTCCTGATGATGATGATCAAGATGCACTAATCAATTCACCGGAATATCAGCTAGATGAAGCAGTTGATGAATTGACTCAAGGTCTCTTAAGAGGAAGAAGTAAAATTGCCAATAGGAAGAGACATGCAAGTCAGTCACCTGAATTAGGACATCGTCGTAGAGCTTCAACATCAGATGGATTACATGGTTTATTAGCTGCTGCAGAAGCTGTTGAAGGTTCACCTATTACGTCTGTATTAAGTCATACTCAAGCTAATGGACATGGGCATAAAAGAAGAAGAACAATAGGTGGTATTGGATCTGCAAGAGAATTGATGTCAAATAACCTAATAAGGAAAAATCGATTATCAAGAGGTACTTTATCACCACCCAGAGCATTAGGCAATATTAACGGATTTGGCAATTTCTTACCTCAGGTCAGTGAAGATATAGATTATATTGTACCTTTGAATGATACAGCATCAAATGGATCGTTTGGTGTTGAGGAAGAAGATGCTATTTCAACTACGATACCATTATCAAGAAAAGCACCAAACTCATCAACTGCAAGTCAATCTTCAATTGTTTCACAGATCATTCCATCTACCACTGAATCATCAGCTTCAAAAACCAACATCAACGATTCAAACAATACTGGAACCGGTGCGGGTCGTAAACAAAATGAATTACCTACAGAAGGCGATGCACCTGGATATGATTGTAAACCACCTTATCCATATCATGAAATGATTAGACACGCAATTGAAAACGCACCTGATTGTAGATTACAATTATCACAAATTTATAGTTCGATAGCAGATAGATTTCCTTTCTTTAAAACTTTGGATGAAAAGAAAACTGCTGGATGGCAAAATTCTATCAGACATAATTTATCTTTAAAGTGAGTTAAACTATTTCGTCGATATATAAACAGACTAGGTTCAACTGACTAAGTGGCTTTCGTTTGATCTTACAGAAAAATGTTTGTCCGCGTGAATAAACCTGATAATGTACCTGATGATTCAGGTGGTAAAGGTGGTTGGTGGACTGTACAACCTGGTGTACCTGATGAAGGTAGACCAGGTAGAAAAGCAAAAGCAAAAAAAGCAAAAGCCGATGCTGCTGAAAATGCTGAAAATGGAAATGATGGTGATAATAGTTTTGAAAGTTTACCGGTCAATCTGAACAATGATAATGAAGATTCAAGTATAATGAATGCGAACTTTAATGGTCATGGAGATCAAAGTAATCAATACATCTCGCAACAGCAGATGGATAATGATAAGAAAGATGTGATTAATGGAATGATTGGTTTACAATATGATCAACAGCAACAGCAATTACCACAATACCAGATGCAGCCTCAGCATCAGCCTCAGCATATATATCAACAACAACAGCAGCATATGATTTTACCTCAAACTCAACTTGATATACCGTATCATCAGCACTATCAATATCAAAATGTGAATGAGAAACAACATCAAGAAGAAAAACAGAGATATCCAATAATTAATGGTAATGATAATAATTATAACGAAAAAATGATAATACAACCTTCACCAACTCAGGTTTCAGTACATGAAATACCGTCTTCACAAGGAATATAATACCAATCAATTTAAAGTAAATCATTGCTATATGGCTGTTTGTATTGGGAGATCTCATACTTTATCTATTCATGTAGTTATTTGTCATCAGTATCTATCATCTTGCTTTGTGTGTATTTACTTGTAAATGAAACTGTTTATATATATATATATTGAGAATTCTTGTATATCTGATAAAGCGGAAAGGGTAGTATGTATATGGAATAGGATAGAAAGGGTGAAAAAGGATGAAAAAGGAAAATAAAAAAGAGAGAAAAGAATAACGATGAAAATCTAAAAGAGAAGAATCAAATGAAGTTAAAATTAATCGAAATATTCAAAAAGTATAGTAAAATGAATAAATAAATGAATCATCAAATTAGTTGAAGAAGTCCATTGAAATATATGAGATTGATGAGAATGACAATAACCATTGTGCTATTGCGATGAACAATCTATATCTGTCTAGACTGCGACATTAACGTTCATCTTCGATAATGTCGGTTGAACAGCTTAAATGCTTAACTGGCTTTCTTCTTCGTTAAAGTATTATTGTTTCTGTTATTGTAACATGCATTACGTAACTCTTGAAAAGGTACGAAACCTTCGCGTATCAAGATGCAGATAATCCGAAACGCAAAAGTTGAGGAATGCATTGACCACATATATTTTCATAACATCAATGTGTTGTATATCTCGTCTTGTGTCATTACATTTGTTGATGACCGACCTCTTTTGCCTAACCCTAACATGATATACCTCAAGGCATCGTACAGGCCTGACAGACTCACCATGAAGAGATAACAGTATCAAACCTCACATTTCTGGAAATGTTAAAGTCGCATCAATAACATACATACTTCACTGTCTCATCATACTCTAGCAAACAATGTTGAGAGATAGAATTAGACCACCAAACTCCACTAACATTCCTCCATCTTCATCTATACCAATCCCATCCTCATCTCGTAGTTTCAGGAACGGACATCAGCACTATTCACCTTCACCTACACCACCACCACCACCATCATCATCGTCATCTATAGAAAGGTATAATCGTAGAGATTATTCACCTACAAGAAGTCCAAGGGATAGTAGAGATCCACATTATGAGAGAGATAGGATCATCCGTGATAGATCAAATGATAGAGATAGGTCTCCAAGGTCGACTTATAGAGCTAGAATAGACCATGATCCTTACACATCCAGAAATAGAGATAGATTTAAAAGATCTCCACCTAGAGAACCAAGAAACACATCGGTTCGAAGCGGTGGCGGAGGCGGAGGCGGTGGAGTAAGAGCTAGACTCACTTCCAATCAATCAAGAAATTTAGATAACCTATTACGGATCGAGAGTTCTCGTCACGAAGACTCAGCAAGTTCCTCACGACCTACACCTCCTGCTCAACTTCCGCCTACGGGTCCTGCAGCTCTACGAAATTCGTCTAATCGAACAGCAAATAATAGGAGAAAACAGTCAACGTCAGCTTTCTTTAAAGGGTTTACATTTCACGTACATTCATCTGGAAGTGATTCTGCTTGGAAAAGTAAAGAAGAAATAGATAGATTGATTGGAATTATTAGGGTATGCGTCTATTTCCATTCAAATAGTCAAGTATAAGATTGATCGCTAATTTCAACTCAACTCTAATGACCTTACATAGAGACATGGTGGACAGACATCAAAAACGCCAACTTCATCTTCATGTCGTATAATCTTACCTTTAAATCCAGGATATCCACAAAATGTTGTATTACAAATCAATACTTCAGGACCTGATTTAACATCTTTAGAACATCAACAAGATTGGAGAGATGATGATTTGATTAGGTATTACTCCACAATTCAAGGTAAATTACCAATAGGTTTACCCCATAATAAGAGGAAGATTGTATTGAGACAAGAATGGTTAGATCTTTGTGAATGGGAAGATCGAGTGATCGGTTATGCGGATAATTATGGAGGTTGGGAAATAAAGTAAGTTATCATTTTCAACTTCTTGACATAAGCTTAAATATGCAAGAAGTTAAAATGGTCTGACTGAGACTGATTTATAGAGGTACATTCGATCCTCAACATGTTAATATAACCCCATTTGGTGAACCTCCTTTCATACAATCTCAATCTCAGTCTCAATCCTCATCTTCATCTCCAGTCAAATCTGTTCCACCTAACCCATTCGAACATCTCCTTAACCATTATGATGAAGCTGGAAATCCGAGAAGTAACGCTCCGGCCACTTGCCCAGCTACGGACCCTACATTACCGCTTTCAGCCAGAATCGCGAATAACAAAGATGTTAATCAAAGCAATACGCCGATGATCGTTACCTCACCCCAAGAAGATGCAACGCATGGATTGAATGATAAGCAGGATGTTCAAACAACACGTGAAGATGATGCTTCAGGTTCACTGATAGAAGTTGACGAAGAAGCGGGATTGATCAACGAGGAATCAACAGAGATCAGTATAGACCAGTAAGCTTGGATTGTGTTGTAATTTTGCTAGTCGCATATATTGTACTGATCCTTATGTCACGTAGACGGTCGATCTCACGAGCACGTGCCTCCCATGACAAACTCGATAATGGAAATCATCAAAACATAATAACAATAGATGGGAATGAGGATGTTAAGCCTAATATAGAGTTGGAAACGGAAATAGAAGGACGACCTGCAACACCAGAATTACCTAAACAGAATACTGATCAAGGTGTAATCTCACTTCTATCACCGCATCTACCTTTATCAAGTACGACAGAAAGAGTTACAAAAACAACAATGGAAGACACCAATCTGATCAGAACTGCGCCTTCATCGTCTAGGCCTCAACCAAATATACCGTTGAGCAGATCTGATTCCGCTATTACGCTTCTAGAATCTAACAATGATTCCCCTTCGACATTGCGAAATCATATCCAAATCAAACCCTATCCCAGTGTTTCTTTCGACAAAAAGGTGTTTGAGCGAAGTCTATTACCTCTGGGATTTCATGTAACCGGTTCATCAAGAGAAAAGAAATCGATCGAACTGTTGATCACCGTAAGGCTACTATTTGCCAAATAAGACAAAGTGTAACGAGCTCAAGCTGAATATCAATTTAGTTGACCGGTGGGGGATTGATCTTACCGCAACCTGAAGCAAATATCTACATTTTACCATTATCTCCTGATGAAACACCAATTGATCCAAATCATTTAGACATACTTGATGCGATTTCTGTCAACCCTATACAATCAGTAGTTTCAGTTGATTGGGTACATGACTGTATCGATACCAATCAATTATTACCGCTTGACAGATACGAAATCAAAATTCCTGCCAATCATGGCAATATGTTTACCCCTCCACCAACAGAAAAAGGCGGTCGTTTTAGGTAAAATCAATTAATTGGTAACCAAGAAGTTCACCACCATCACAAAACAAATTACGCCAATACACAAACATGATTTATGAATAGATATACAAGTAGCTGCACATTTATACAATCATTAAGGCGACAATCATGTCTTGGCTCAACATGATATCATCAATTTGGATCGAAAAAAAAGAGGTTTATCATGTCAACATCAACCAAGAATCAACAATCGCAGGGTGGGAATTCAAACTCGAAAGGAGAAATACGTAAAATTGATGCTGATTTTTGTTGCTGATGGTAACTGATTATACTCGTGTCTTGACTGAATTGATCATCAATTTCTACTCCTCTGATTGTTTTTCTACCGCTTTTGGTATTTCCTGACGTACTAAAGCTGACTGTATTTGATGATCAAGTTGTCAATCAAAGGGATACCTTTGAATAAAAGAATAGAATAGCAAACGCGTAAAACACAGTCATGAGATCGCATATATTCTATTTCCTTTCCTTCGTTCCTTTTCCAACGATGTTTTGTTATTCTATTTCCTCTTACCTTTTCTCTCTTTCACCTCAATCTCCCCTTGTTCTCTTTATATTTTCGCTTATGATCTGACCAACAGAGGAGATTGACTATTTACATTATGTTGCTAAAACTTCATCGTACAAAGACGACTAGAATGGGAAGCTCTCTTTTCAAGAGAAAGAGGTTCTACATTTATCTACCACCGTTCATCAATGAGGGTGATAATATCAATAGTTTTGACGAGGAGGATTGGGCTAGAGAGGTCAGATATTTGAAATCTGATATTATGGTAAGTTTTAAACTAACATCAATCTGACTTGTCAAATAATTACGTTTCTAATGCTTCATTTTTGTTACAATAGTACCATGGTGGTCAAATCATCGATTCACCAAATTACAATGTGGATTATATATTGGTTCATCAATATCATTTGGAAGAATTAACAGATGGAAGTGAAAAATCAAATTTATTGATCAATATTCAGCTGAAAGAAGAAACAAACGAGAAGGCTTGGGAATTATTAATTCTTGGTATTGAACCTTGGACTTTGGATAAATTGATTGAAAAATACGGACCATCCAATAAGGATAAAAAGGAAATCGTCTTAAAAGCAAGTTGGGTTGAGAAATGTATTAAGGCAAGAAGGATTCTGGATGTAAATTACGGTGAATTTGGCTGGGCAGGTTTAAGGATTTGGTAAGTCAAGGAAAATACGAAGACAATCACTATACACTTTATCGAATGCATGTAACAACTTATACCAACGACATTGTAATCTCGCTTTCTGTAGGGCGGATATCACGCTGAACGAAGAGCCGAATACTCAAATTTCCCTGAACGAAAATGAGACTTTCAATCTTGAGATTAGAGAAGCGTTGGGAACTTCTGAACCGGTGGATGATGATTTGAACTTCATCACTTCGTCATCTTGTAGAACTGCAGAAGAGATGGATGAGGGGAATGCGATTGAGAATCAACTCGTCTCATTATCTCAAGAGGTGGACAAGTGAGTCAACAACTCAGTTACTACTATTTTTTTTGGACCGGGCTAAAATCATCTTCAGTACCTCCGACCGTAGTGCGACCATTGAATCGCAACCGGAATCTACTTCAATGGGGCACTCTGTACAATTGACCTCGGAAAATCAAGCTGTACCACAAGCTGCTGTTCAAACGGAAGTAAGTGTTTTGTACACCGATATTCTTTATACCGTTCCTCCAGACACAAAGGAAATTTGGATAAATTAACAATAGATATCGTTGACAATTGTTTTGATTCCCAGGCAAACGACGATTTACTTCTGAACAAAGATGCTGATCATCTTCATGAAGCTTTGGCTTTATCACCGTTTACCCCAGCAAGGTCTGCAAAACCTTCAAAAGTACCAAAAGCAGCTGCTACAGGTATCAATCACCCGCCACGAAGAAGAGGAAGACCCAAAAAAACCCACCTTGAAAATCACTTGCCTGTTACTACGGATAAAACAGCCGTAAAATCTGTTTCAATCAAGAAGCATGCTACAAAAGAGGACAAAAAGTTAATTGAGCGACAAAAGTAGATATCACATTTATGCAAATTGATTATGAATAAACCAAAGCATCTTCCAATATGCCAGTATCTGGACACTTGCAAGCCGAAGGTAACTTTAATTTGACTGTTATACTACTGTTTTGGATCGAAATATACTGACAATATGCAACTTTATTTGTATTCAGTATGGGACCACCTTCTGGAAACATACGTTTATCGCCTATAAACAGACTGGAGAAGTTGACAGGTTGGTTGAGAAGATGAAAAAAGACCGAGATGAACAAGCAAAGAGCACAGTACAGTAGGTCATGGGGATGGATCAAATGATGGTATTAGTCAAGTACAATCACTTGCTATCTAGGATTACAGTATATTTTCAAAGAGAAACAATTCCGCATCGTTTGGTTCGGTAGCAAATATAATTTTAAGTAATAAATTACTTTATGTATACAGTATAATCCATATCAAAAGCGCAAACATACAGTGTAATAACAACTGAAGTACATAATAACATTGTCATAAGTTTAATACCATCCGTCTTAGGCTTTACCTTTACCTTTCCACCATTTACTTTTTTGACTATTTTCACTTGAGATTGGTTCTGTTGACGTGGTCGTATTTTTGAAATTGATGTTCTTGGTGATCGCAGCAATTTCATTAAGATCCTCTTTGTTCTTATCAGATATAGTTGATATAGGAGTTACATCTTGATTGTTGGTGTTTATTAATTCAATAACCAAACTCTTTCTATCTTCTCCTGCAGTATCGACATATAAACCTCTTAATATCCTATCTCTTCTTATCTTTCTCTTTTCATACTTTTCAGGTAACTTTGATATTTTATAAGCATCCAAGATTTTCTTTTTTGATTCTGAGGTAATTAGTTTCGTTATTGATTTACTATATTCTTCTCTTGATTTCCTTAATACTTCTGAAGGTGAAGATATACCATATTGAAGTTGTTCTGGTTTCTTGTTCAAGGAACTTATCACTTCAGTTGAAATTCCTCTTGTACATGCTTCTATTGATCTGATGGCTCCTCCTAATGGATGCGTAACTAACCCAATACCTGAACACATCCAGGAATAATACCATTGAATTAGCTAACCGTGCTTTTAACGAAATATAATTGCAACACATGAATCATGTTGGAGGGATGACTTACTTCCTCCTACTAGACCGAACACACTTCCTATCACGTTCTGTTTATAGATGTGAATATAAATCCCAATTTCAGCTGTTGCACTGCGTGATCGAAAAGCGAAAAAAAATTCCCACTTACACCTCTTTTCAAGGGTTGTAACGGTCCATCAATGAAGCCTTTGACACCATCTTTAACGGATTCCGTCATTTCCCTTCTTGCTTCTTTCATACCCGACTTGAAGTCTGTTATTTGTGACGAATCATCTTGTTGTACTGATTTTACGGCTGGATCACTCAATGAACCTAAAACAGTCAAGCACACAAATGTTAATTTTCCGTTGTGATTGTGGTGCTGTACTTAGATAGGTTGCAATAGACGAAGAACGATGAACTTACTAAGTTGCTGATCAGCCACATCTACTTCTTTTATAGGAGGCTGTTTAAGGGTGTCAAAGGTTCTGGGTATCAGCATTCAACGTTCAAGATCGAAGTCGCTTGAGATACGCACAATTCCACCAAATAGATACATGACACTTTGAACAGAGTCTGTCAGAGCGTTAAAAAAAGCTTGCACATTGCCGATGAGGAAATCGGAATCAGCTTGAGTGACGGCATGTTCTTTCGATCCTATACCACAATGATTATTGATATTAAGACTATCATTGATTGATTCCCTAGTATCCATTCGTATGCACAGTCTCTTTAGTTTGAAGAAAAATGTAGCTGCACTTACGGTTTAGATAGAGTTGGCTGAATTCCAATTTCCCCTCTTTAACAAGTACTCCAGCAACGGGACCTGACAACAGTAATTTTGATTCTGGATGATACCAAATAGCAACATGATCAGGTGCGATATCGCATCTAAGCAGCATATACTATCAGTCACTGTATACTCATCGACTTGCATGGAAGGTTCAGGTGGTTAAGAAGTTTACATACCGCATATTTAGTAAAGGTAAATGTCTATGAATGGAGTTTATCGTTTCTTGTATACCATCTTGATTCCGAACTGTCTCTGATAGCTGTTTGGATATCACTCTAAATTCTGGTGACAGAGCTTCACCAAGAGCTGCGGAGAGCGATTCCATAGAGATTTGTTGTCAGGTAATCGGCTGAGGTGATGCACCTAATTGTTGTAATCGTCTAGGCCAGAAGCTGCACAGTTCGATCATCCACCAACGTTAACATTGCAAAATGATGAATATATTGTAGGCTTATATCTACGGGGATGATAAAGACTCACCCGTCACCTCCATGTTCTTCTCCAAGCAAAGCTATTCTGGGGACAGCATGCTTGATTGCTAAAGAAGCTATATGAAAATCTGAAAATCGTCTTTGTCAGCTGGGAAATTCCACAGTCACAAACCGAATTCCGTCAGAATAGACAACTTACCTCCATCATATATAACGGCAGATACGCGATTTCCAGCCAACAACCAGGGAACAGCATCTTGATCTGGTTCATTGAGATAAGTAAGCTTGTCAGTAGCTTGTAATGCTATATCCGCAAAGAACATCCTCACATACTATCTAGAACCAGAACATCAGAAGGTAATTGTCCATTGGTATCCATCCCTTTGATCGATAAGATCGCCCGATGGCCCATCTTTTTCAAGCCGCCAGCTATAGTGCTGACTACACGCTCTCGCAAGTCGGTGTCCCAGTCTTGCAGATCAATGCTAAAAAACATTTCGCTCAGTATGGGTACGTTTCGAATAGATCGTCTTCACTAACTTGACGTATATAGGAGATACTCCGCTTTTTAGAAATTCTACCACTTCGGCAGACGGGCGGTATTGAGCCATCTCGTCGTGAATGAAACCAGTAATATCTATGATATGAAACATTCAGTTCAATACGCTAGCTTCTGGTCGATACACGTGGCCTTGAACATGATAATTGCTTACCGATATTTTCTTTCCAATCTTCAGGTTTTCTCATGATTTCACTATTCCAGATATAGATATAAGAAATAGGGGTCTTTAGTCTATCTAATTGACTTGGCCCAGCATTTTCATCAAGATAATCTAAACCCAAAGGTATTTGTCTGAAATTCTTATTGATTGTTTTACCCAAATCATGCCATATTCTATGTAATTTATGTAATGGTAAGACATCAGCGGTAGTTAGCTAGAAGAAGCGGATACGTTCCACCAAGAAGGCAAGCAAAATGAGACAGAAAAAAGGGCACCTACAAGTTTTCAACAGCAGCATAACTAAGACAATTCGATAGATTATTTCCTGCATTACTATGTTGGATATTCGAGGAAGCATGAGGAGTTGTTATAGTTGGTGAGATGGGCGAATCTAAATTACCGATTATGATAATAATGAATGAACGATCGGTTAGTAATGATTGACGGTAGTTTGGTTTGATCAACCTGGGTGTATTCTAGAAGTAGTTTTCAGATCCAACTCACTAGCAATAATGTGTAAAGGGATACCAAATAGTTCAGCTAAATGAGTATGTGCTAAAGTATTAGGAGTCGAAATGATTAGATCTGCTGCAAATGGTGAACCAGTTGTGGTATTTTGTAAATATGTTGATTTGTAGAAACTTCTTAAAGTAATTTCCATTTGATTTGGATCTATTTGTATGACAAGTTAAGTAAAATACATTATTAGCGTACTGTTATTCTTTACCATTAACTTAGATATCGTATCGGATGGGGAAAAAGAGGTTACAGTATCTATGATTGGGGATTTGAGTTTCATTCGAATTTTAATTTGGTACTCACAATTAGACCAATCATTTAAGCTGAAATTAGGTTTAGCCAAAACATCGAAAAAATCCAAATTATCTTGTAAATCTATTCCATTGTTATCACTTAATCCATTTAACCTGTTTCTGTACTGTAAAAATGTATCTTTATGAACTTCTTGTGTTGTTATTCTGACTTTATGTGAATACGATTTGATCATTTCTATAGCTATTAGAAGTAAAGGTTTCAAGTCCGCTAAAAAGTAATAGTATCATTAGCTAACATACACTTGATGAATTTATTATATAAGGTAAATTCGATTGAATAAGCTACTCTCACCCTTATCTCCAAGAAAGAATATAACAATGTTTAAAGATGGTATATTTCCATTACTATTACGATCTAAAGCGTATTCTTTAACTGAAGGTGATATACCATATTGCAAATCAGGTAGATTATCTTTTAAATTGAAAGATATATCGATTTTATCTCGACTCGTTGATAATGATGACGATGATGATGATGATGACCATTTAGCTTCAGTAACGAGTGCTTCTCCAACAATTCTGTAACAATTTGGTCCTATAATGATGATCAGTCGAATCAGGCGATAGAGATTACATAGATTTATTGAATTGGGGGTGAAATGAGTTTGCTTACCTGATAGATCATGACCTCTACCTGAATGTCTAACTCTACTACTCCTACTACTGCTAAGATCAGACTGTGAAGTCAATGTCGAGCTAGCGGGAATCTCACTCGAATGGGGATGTCGTGTATAAGGTGGTGGTGGGATATCTGAGTTAAAGTGATCTGCCATAGTTGTATAATAATCGCAAGATAAATTAGTTTTATCGGTCAATTTCAACTTGCTAACTTTGTTCTACTATTCAGAAGTGAACTATATATCTGGCTGTGTCATGTCAAATCGAGAAGAAGATACTTTTTTTTGTATCAAAATGAGTTAATTATAGCCAGAAGTAGTGTGAGAAGCGATAATGATAACGATGAGATGATAGCTGATTTATTTAACCGAGTTCGGGACCGAGATTAAGAATAGGTCTTGGAGATTACGTTATATAAAGTCTGAAACTTCCGAAACCTCAAGATAAATCACAAACCATCTTTATCAAGAAATATACAAAATTCATGCTTATATATTTATTTTGGTGTAGTGACTCTTATCTTATTGTGTATATATACAGTATAGTTCCGAGCATGGTTTGAAAGCATCGTGTATTTCATGTCTGTAATTGGTCTTCTAAACTGCAAAATCTTCTTACTTTCTATTTATTTCCAATCTTTCTATTTTATACAACTTATTTAGTTGAATATTCATCTTCTAGATTAATTCCCCTTCGCCTTCAACCATATCATTACCCATAACCATTTTCCATACATTTATACCATCTATACCTCTATCATTCAAGCTTTCACCAATTTCCATTGATTTCAAAATATCAACTTGTTGTGGTGTTATAGTTACTTTACCAAATTCTTCTTCTTTACCTAAAGTTGGTTTATCACCATTCTCTTTTGTATTACCATTTGGTTGAGAAACATTTTGTTCAGGTGATAAACCTAATAATCTATCAAATAATAACATCCATCTAGTTGAATTACCTACAGTCCAGAAATCTTCTGATGTTGAACCTTCATCAAGATGCACTTTTTCGGCTTCTTTATCGAAATCTCCTACCCATGCTTGGGCAATTGAATTTGGATCTGATTTACCATTCAATTCTCTATTTGATGATAGATCTCTATGCACCTTAGCTTTACCTTCCCAGATATCAAATAATAAGTTGGCAACAGCTTCTCTATCTCCTGTAGGTACAATCCATCCGTTTTTACCATGCTTGACTTGTAATGGTATACCTCCGGCATCAGATGCAATGATTGGAACTCGTTTGTTGACGGCTTCAGTGACTTTGACTTCGAATCCTTCTCGAGTTGATAATTGGGTAGCAACCCATGCACCTTGTAAGATACAGCCTAAAATAGAGTCGGAAGGTGGCGCTCGAACAATAGCTACATCGTCTTTAACAAGAGAGTATTCGCTAGTACCCAGGGTGTCGTGTAATTTCTCGTAAATCCAGGTCCCATCGGGATCATCAACACTTCCATGACCCATGATGATGAGTTGGGGTCCGCCATCGACAGGTGGCTTAGGGGAATCTTCAAGCTTCTTCCTGAATTGTAAGTAGGCGGCGAGAAGATCGTCAATACCTGCGAGGAACGAATGGGGGAGACTATTAGCTCATGTGGCTGGACAACCATATTTATATCCATTAACCTACCTTTGGAAGGATCAAATCTTGCAATCTGACAAATATAGCCTCTATCCCAATCGATTTTGATACCACATTGTTGACAAGATAATTGATTGAAGTATTGTCGGAAGTATCGAACGGAAGCTCGACCATATGCTTTGTTGAGACCATCAAGAGGACTGGGAACAGGAAAGTTAGTTTATCTGTGTAGATTCCCTTGACAAGCGATGTCTGGCTTACTCAGTAGATGGAGCCATATATAGGACAGGTAAGTTCTCATGTACGTTCTTTGGGACAAAGAACTTGACAGGATGCTAATCTCGAGAATAGACCATTTAGCGTTTCTTCTCATCATGTCATTTGACAATCATTCCCACTCACAGCAAGGAACAAATCAACATCTTTAACGAAGTCAAACAAGTAGTTCCAGGTTCGGTGTTGCATGGTTTGAGGGTCATCAGTTAGATCGGATTGAACTGTTCAGACAGGTTAGTATGGTTCGTTCAATGATATTCCAGTTTTGTAACCAGCATTTGAGCGTGTCGACTTACTTTGAATATGAGATCGGAAAATGATCTTGGCATCGGGTCTCTTTTTACGGATAATAGGAATAAGAGCGGTAACTAAATTAATGTGAAATATGTTAGCGGTGATTTGCAGATTTAGGCATGATCGAACTCACGTTGAGGATCATCGATGACAATGATGGAAGCGTCAAGAGCGCCGTTGCTCCAGAATGATTCATCTACGAATGCTTCAGTCAGCTTATACTGCTACATGAACAATATATATCGGATTGTACACTCACAGTTTTGTTCAGTCCAAAGCTCGAACCATTTCTTATCATCATCTGTTAAATCCATATCTTGAGGTGCTACACCTTGAAGTACATTATGGAATTTTCGTTTGGTGATATCAAAAACTG
The DNA here is from genome assembly GCF_036810415.1 of Kwoniella dendrophila CBS 6074. NCBI lineage: Eukaryota > Fungi > Basidiomycota > Tremellomycetes > Tremellales > Cryptococcaceae > Kwoniella > Kwoniella dendrophila. The sequence continues at coordinate 1,455,641 of NC_089484.1, forward strand.
TAGGGTGACCTTCAGGTACATACCACTTAACCTTGAAACCGACCATTCTCCAAAGTCTGATCATAGCATGTCTCATCAAAGCGACACCACCACCTTGGGGAGTAGCAGAAAAGAAGGAGATTGACACATTGTTATTGTTCAAGTGATCAGCAAGCGCTGTAAATCGGTTCCAAAGAGCTTCACTTGTACTCTGCTTGTATTGTAATATACTGCAAAGCTTGACTTGACCATCGCAATCGACTTGTACTGAATGATCAACAGGGTCTACGTCGGCGGTTGTAGCTGAGTGTGTAGCGGGATGAAGATGTTTTACACCTGCACTAATAGCAGCAGTAGCACTCGCTGAAGTTGATGGAGCGGGGAGTTTGGTGAAAATTGATGTTGAGGGATTAACGATGATACTGATAAGGACCAGAAAATTATTGATTATCAGTACATATGAGGTTTCAAGGAGATAAACAAGGTAGATAATGAAACGAAAAATCTAAGTACTCACGGGATGACATCTACATGTAACCATAAAGTAGAAAAGAATTGAACACCTTCTCTTCCTTTGAATTCTTTTGGTACAGGCTCAGCTACAGCGACCATTCGGACCTGTCAGAAGCAAAGATATGCTACTGTCAATATCTATATTCGAACCTTTTAAATAGAAAGATCTTCCTAATTGTGCCTATATCGAACCCACTCACGTTCATCCCTTTATCAGTTTGAATTGATCGTAACAAACCTAAAACTTCTCTACCAATTCTTTTATTTTCTTCTGCTAATTGATCTTCATTTTTATCTTTTGTATAGTACTTTGTATGAAAAGTTTCAGATTCTACAACACCTGTACCATCATGTAAAACAGCTGAATATTCTAAATCTCTTCCTTGATCTTTACCATTATTGTTATTATCCTCCGGTTGATCGCCTAAAGATAAAGCTAAACCCAAGAAAATATCTTGAATTTGCGTTGGATGTCTTTTGGAAGATATTGATAATTGTCTATGTGGTGACATATTTTATCTCTCGTTTCTAGACTTACTTATACTTGATGTTTATGTTTAAATGTTAAAGAAAATAAGGATGGTTTGATTATAGTTTTGTATAAATTACAATTAACGAAAAGAGGCGATACCAAAAATAAACGTTGTTTATCTATTTATTTTTATCTATGATTTAACTCTTGTCTATGACGATTTAAAGTTGTAATGTAGGACTAGTTGACGATCTTGACTCGGCAGAATATCGAGAAAAATAAACTTTCTTGACTTGTCTTGATATATATACGGGAAAGTAGAATACGAAGTTAAAAAAAGAGAAGTACGTATTTTATTTTAGTTGGTGGTTAGTTGCTGTGCTTTTATATACAACTGTATATGGTAAGGTGAATGAAAACCAAGATAATGGGAATACATCATCGGATCAATCCTCATCATTATCAATATTGCGGCAAAGGTAACCTATATTTAGCTTGGCAGTTTCACAGTTACTGTCAATGCTTCAATGCTTTTTGACAACGTTTACCATTCTTTCGCACACTATCCTCAATCCGGGTTTAATATGCTCCAACGCTATCAGAAGCCCTATCAACGATGCATCATGGTATCCATGCAGTAGGGAATAGGATACAAAACATACAAACTAATTCATAACCGTGAGAAATTGATCGTATTGGTGAGACAAAATACAATAAACCGAACCAAAACGTCTCCTTAAGCTAAGCTAAGGTCGGTCTTCGGAGTATCAACAAGCTAAAGGAGGGGGGACCATCCTTTCACTGACGTCATTAGTAGATAGATAATTAGACGGAGATGACCGCTAAATGCAATCCGCTGCTGTTTGGTTTAGCTAGGTAACGGTGAACGCCAACGTCAAAACACGCAATCTGTTCCAGGTTTGTTTGCCACCAGTCTATCTAGTCCTCATTCCTTTCTTTGTCTTATCGTATCTTATCAATTAAACAATCCATTAGATGCTTTGGAACATCATGCAATTATCATTCAGATCATTCATATTCTTCATATTCTTCACTTTATTATCTGTATCAGCTTATCAACTTAATTTACACAATATGGCTAACAAACAAGGTATGTATCGCTTTCATTCTGCTCCACTGGTTAAGGTATGAACATGGAAAAGACCATTAATTCGTTCTCACGCTTTTTCATGTCCCCCTGATCTACCTTGCTCATTTACCGCTTTGATCGACACTACTTAACAATCATACTCTTGCAACAATACTGATATATATCTTTAGTTATCGTTCAATTTAAGAAATCCTCTTCCGCAGATGATAGACAAAAAATAATCGGGGAATTGAAAGGTAAAGGTTCGTACAATAAGGCTTATTGACTTGTATGACGTTCCATATTGTTGACATTGGTTTTAATTGCTACAGGGGCTAGTATTGTTAATGACGATAACATCAATTCAAAAAGTAAGTGATTGTTGATCCCGTCTCGATCCAAGTTCCATATATACTGATCAACCGTTTGTTCCACCTCAGTCTTACCATTCATAACCGTCTCTTTACCAGAATCAGACTTTTCAACTCTTCAATCTGATTTTTCAGGTGACCATGCTGTAGTCGAGAATGTCGGTAAGTACGAAGCTTTTGTTGGTGTACGTCAGAGTGCTGATGAAGATCGTCACAGAGGCCGACCAAGAAGTCCGAATCCAATAAATCGCTTCGGCCGTGTAGTACCTTCGGAAGTCTGGTTGTGTGAAGTGCATCCTACACCCCTTCTATTGTAGTGTCATGTCAGATCTAATCATTAGAAATGAAATTGTATGCAAATGAAATATCAGTATAGATTTTTGGACTATACAAAAGCTATCATGGGTTGAATTCCTGTCCATGAAGTTTCCGTACCACCTGCTATGCTACCTTTGCTTTCCCCTTTGAATTCATCCCCCTGTTCCGTGCTCCCCTTCTTGGTCTGTCCCTCTTTTTGCCCTACTCCCTCATCCCCTCTACCTCCTGCGCTGCATTCTCCTCCTCCCCCCCCCCCCCCCCCCCCGGCCCCCCATCCTTCCCCTCCCACTTCCCGTCGGTCTCCTGTTCGCACATGTGGTCTAGACTAGCTGGTCGATCCTTACGTAAACCAAGAGAATAACCGGGCTGGTCAATACCCGCCTTAATTTCACTTGCTTTATGAGTTTCAGATTGTCCAAGGGACGCCAAAAGAATTGATGCGCGCGTCGACCTTCAGAATATTTCACTTTTGATTTTCTGTGGATAGAGTTCTAAAGACTGTCGGATTATTAGGTTGTGATTAGGTGTTTGAAGTAAGGTTATGCACAACAACAAGCAAATGAGTGTATGATATAGGATGCATAGATATATGGATGCATACATGTTGGAGAATCACTGTTTTCGCCGAATTGAAGGAACATACACGATGACTACAAGTTCCAAAGGGAGTTTGATTTTTACTATGTTAGGGGCTGTGCACGGTGTCGGTATTTTTGCATTCTCACGAATCGATGTGATTCAAAATCATTCATTATATTCAACATAAAAACACATTTTCACCTTCCTTTCTCCTTTCTCATTCTTTCATTTTAGTCTTCAAAACATAGCATCAACTTATTCTTAGCATTGCATCTTTATACATATCATCATTTGACTGTATCTTCCGATTATCTCATTTGGACGATTCGTAACGAACATTATTTACTCCCTATTTATAACGATATATATACACAGATACACCGATCATCGACACAACACGTTTTAATCAGATTCTTCCTTTCAACAACAAATCATCTCTCTCACGTTTACGAATCAGCTTGAATCCAGCTTTTACAAACTATCTAACGAAATAATAGACAAAAGTCAATATAGAATTTTAGCATAACATCGTTCAATTTCCACTTCTATCTATCAATTCAACAAAATCACTTATTCCCTTATATAGATAAACAAATTCAATCATGTCATCTCAAGCATCTGCTACTCAGGCGCCGTCAGGCTCAGCTTCAGGTTCAGCCGGTGCATCAGGATCAAGAAATGCTACATCATCAACAACATCAATTTCTATACCTGCTACAGCAGGTGCAGGTGGTATAACAGTAACTCAACCTCCTTCAACAGCAAGTGCAAGTTATTATAAGATTGCTAAAGATAGTTGGATCACTTTCGGTTGGAATATGACTAGTTTATAGTGAGTTCGGAGTGTACTTTGTTATCGTCAGTGAACCTCGACGATGGACAGGATATGAAATGTGTTCTGGTGAGAACAGGATACATTCCATTAGATTCAGGTTTGGTGGATAACCAACTAGGAATGAGAGTTGAATTAACGTCGAAAAAAGGGTTTACAAGCATATATACTGACAAACCATTTCTCAAATCATTTAATCCACTTTTCGACCGATTTTACTCTCGTCAATCACAAACTACATTCATCATCAACAATCAACGGTCAATATCAACTTCCGTTTCCTATTATAGCGTCCATCCAACATCATTAACGATAGTAGCATCATGTTCAGCAAATGGAAATGTATATCCAGTTGGACCTAATCCTACTGGATCATCTTCATCTGGAAATGGTTCATCAAATGGAAATTCAACATCTGCAAATGTTTTTCCTGGAAATACAACTCAAGTTGTATGGAATCCATATGATTGGGAACAAATTCCAGGTCAAGTTCCATTCGCAGAAGCTACATATGTTTTAAAAATTTACGATGAAAGAGGTGATGGTGCCGCTGTAAAAGGTGGCTACCTTTCTCCTTATGCTGGTACAAATTTTATGATGTATCGTCCGAAAAGTTATACAAGTCTTGGAGGTGAGTTCCTTTTTTGTTTACTTTCTTTTGCTTTTGATCGCTTTGTTAATTTAGAAATTGATACTGATGAACTGGATATCATGTTATTTATCTTTATAGACGGCTGGAAATGCTCGACTTGTTCAGACGCTTTGGAAACTCTGTCACGACCTGCTCATTTGACAATAATCACCAGTTTCATAATTATGATCATATCATTTTGGGGTATACTTAGACGATAAGGTGGTGATAATCTTTGATACAAGGGCTTAGTAAGGTAACTTTATGACAAGCAAACGACCAGAAAAGACTGTAACGGTGAGACTCTCGGTCTAAGCTGTAAGATGGCAGCACACATGGACAATATTTTTCCCTCAATTTTCAATCAGCATAGGTATCTTTCTGTATATCATTCCGTATCATGTTGTGTTCCTTATAATATCTTCACGTCTTTATGCATTATCCCTTTATGCATTATCCAATATCCAATATCCAATATCCTGACACACCCTATACATCACACTATCGATGTCGATGTCTCACAGAAGCTACTCACAGAAGCTACTGACAGATCCACATGAGACTCTAATATGCACTTCCACGATACCATACAGTTCTGGAGAATGAGATCCAGTAGTGAGAGAGATACGTGTACTGGAATAATAAAGCTTGAATTCTCTCGTAATATGCATCAAGTTAATGTTATTCAGGGTACAGTATATAGATGGTGAGTCTAGGCTAAATGGCTAAAGCTTTTGTTAGGCGTTTTGTTCGTTTTGTTCTTTTCTACCTTTTTACAATCTCGACGCGTTTCACAGTAATAATTCATTAACTTGCAGATTTACACCTTTTTCAGCAATGTACATCCATATTGCAGATTGATACACTTATGTATATAGAAAAGCGACATCCCTTTACATCAACGAATAACGAGCTTCCTTGTCATTTCACGATCCAATAGGTGAAACATCTAGTCTTCGTTCAGCCTGAAAGGAACATCTATCATCTCGGAGACCGATCACCTTTTCTAAAAAGTCTGTCTTCAACGAACCGTGCTCATCTCGACAATTCAGTTGATTACAGCATTTACAGACTTCTTATATCGATATCGCCAGTAAATTACCAATTTGGAACCAGCAATATCCAGCTACTGCCCAACTTCACGACATCCTCACGCCTCTTAACGCTTTCATCACGCTCTTTTAACTCAATCAAATCTTAACGATCCTCATACGCCCGACCTCTTTTTGTAGCTAATCTAGGACACCGTCTAACGCATAACTTCACTACCAGGGTAACCAGCACAGATAACCATTACAACACAGTATACTACGCAGCACTTGGCAAAGTCTATAGTGGAGTAATCACGCTTGACGCTTGATCTTCAGAACAAGAAATCACTTCGATTTCACAAATTCACAAGTAGAATATTCATTGGTATTAGCAAAATTGGGTTTCATTGCGGATATGTCATCACAATATTTCAGTAATCCTTGTCATATCTAATTACTTGTTCACTCTCACTAAATACAACATTCAGCATACCAAATATTGATAATCAATAAAAAGCGCAATTTCTTTCAAGCCCTTCGGCTAATCCCTTCACCCCTTCTTCCTCACCACCTTCTTCTTCGATTCTCTCGATACACCCTTCTCTCACACTCATATCACGATCATCATGCCTGGTAAATATGATGATGCACCATTACCATTCACATCTACAGCACCTTTACCTACACGTCGACAGACGTTATCCAATAACAACAAATCTGGTGGTAGTGGTGGTGGTGGTGGAACACTGAAAAGGGGTAAAACCTTAACAAGACCTGAGAGACATGTAGCACCTGTACCATTAATTGCACCACCACCTACACAATCATTTTCACCTAGTTCACCTTCAAATTTCAATAATGCTAGTAATACAAATAGTGGATTTAGTGATTATTTAGATTGGTGGAAATTATGGTCATATGCAACAACATTTTGGGCACCACCTATAGTTTTAAGTTGGTTTGGTATAAAAGAAAAACAATCAAGACAAGCTTGGAGAGAGAAAGTTACACTATGTTGGATTGCAATTATGTTAGGTGCTATAGTAGGGTTTGTAACTATGGGTTTACAAAAAGCTTTATGTCCCGATGGTGGTAGTCAAGGTCATTTATATGAAAGATTAGGTAAAAACGATTGTAAGTGAAATTATCTGTTCTCGACTTCGTTCTAATCTCCTTACTAAGATCATAGTATATGGGCAATATGTCCAAGATAGCTAACACTGGCTCTGTTCACAAATGATTAGTGACTCTAAGTATATCTGGCTTCGTTTTCAACGTTTCTAGCTCCAAAACGCAGGATAATGTCGATTTCTATGCTCTATCAAAGCAGATGCCAGGTCAGGATATAACCAACCTATTTTTACGTTCAGCATCAGATTATCCTCAGTGTAAAGCTACAGGCAAATATGCTAGTATGGCATATTGCAAAAACTCTACCACATCTACTACCTCGGCAAGTGGTACACTTCCAGATTGTCCATTGACCAAATTAGGTGACTCAACATATTCAGCACTTGCCATTCAGAATACATCAAAAATTGAAGGATACAGCTGGGAACAAGTTGCCGCTCTAAAGAATTATTTAGTATTAGATGGTGTGGTTTTGAATATGTCACCATATATGCAAGCTAATCCAACAGCTATATCAGGTGACGAAGTTGATAAAGCTATTAGACAAGTGATAGATCATCAAGCATCATCGGGGAAAGATGTAACAAGATTATTTTATCATCGAAAAGTACTTCAAGATGCTATTCCATGTATGCAAGCTAGATATGCAGCTGGAAGAATAGATAAAGTAGCACCTGGTTGTTTTGTTGCTTCTTTATTCCTTTATACATCTTTAGGTGTCATTTTAGGTGTGGTTTTAATTAGATTTGCAATGGCTTGTATATTTAATTGGTTCATGTCAGCGAAATTAGTTAGAGCACCAAGAGATTTAGGTAGAACAGCAATCAGTCCAGCTGTTATGCCTGAAGGAGCAAATTTATCTGTACATAATAAAACTGGTACAGCACCTTGGTCAAATGGTAATAGTTCAAACCCAAAAAACAAATTAGTTAATGGTAAAAAAATAAATGGATTAAATTCATCTTCAACAACTTTAGTTAATGGACAACAACAACAGCAAAATAATTCTGAACCATTGATATCTTTAGCTAAGATTGGAGCGGAATTATTTACAGTTTGTTTAGTTACATGTTATTCTGAAGGTGAAGATTCAGTCAAAGGTACAATTGATTCAATTGCATCAACAAATTATTCAGATTCAAGAAAATTGATTTGGGTAGTTTGTGATGGTATGATTACAGGACATGGTGAAAAACAATCAACACCTGATATATGTGTTGGTTTGATTGATGCTGATCCAAGATTTGGTAATCCAATGCCAATGGGTTATATCGCTATTGGCTCAGGTGCAAAGAGGGAAAATAGAGCTATGGTTTATGCTGGTCACTATGGTGAGTAAACGAATCATACCAAGAATAGCATTTTACTTGCTTGCTTGGTAGTTGCAACTGTGAGGAAAAGGCGCTAACATCGTATATGATCATTTGTTCAGTATCCAAAAATGGTCATCGTACACCAACAATAATAATAGTGAAATGTGGTATGCCATCAGAAGCAAGAGATAAGAAACCTGGTAATCGTGGTAAAAGAGATTCTCAATTGATTTTGATGAATTTCTTTTCAAGAGTCACATATAATGATAGAATGTCACCATTAGATTACGATGTCTTTAGAAAAGTACAAACTTTGATGGGCGTCACGCCGGATTACTTTGAAACCTGTCTGATGGTGAGTCTCCGATTCTGATCATTCTGAAGCAATGCAAATCTCTTTCGAACCCCCTTTGATACTAATGCCCTCCTAGGTCGACGCCGATACCAAAATCTACCCTGACTCATTACGATATCTCGTCAACTGTATGCATCAAGATAACATGATCATGGGTGTATGTGGAGAAACTCGAATAGCAAATAAACGACAATCATGGGTTACAGCAATTCAAGTTTATGAATATTTCATTTCACATCATTTAGTCAAAGCATTTGAATCAGTTTTTGGTGGTGTGACATGTTTACCTGGGTGTTTTAGTATGTATAGGATCAAAGCAAGAAAAGATACGGATAATGATTGGGTACCAATATTGGTCAAACCTGAAATTGTTTCTGAATATTCACAATGTGAAGTACATACATTACATCAAAAAAATTTATTATTATTAGGTGAAGATAGATTTTTATCAACAATAATGTTACGTACGTTTCCTAGAAGAAAGAATATTTTTTTACCTCAAGCAAGATGTAGAACAGTTGCACCTGATACATTTTCAGTGTTATTATCACAAAGAAGAAGATGGATCAATTCAACTGTACATAATTTAATGGAATTAGTCAGAGTTAGAAATTTATGTGGAACATTTTGTTTTTCAATGCAATTTGTTGTTTTTATGGATTTAGTTGGTACAGTGGTTTTACCTGTTGCAATTTGTTTAACAGGTGCTTTAATTATAAATTCAATTATTGATCCACCAAAAGATTTTCAAGAAGCTATTCCATTGTTATTATTAGCTGCTGTTTTAGGTTTACCAGCAATTTTAATTTTAATTACAACGAGAAAAGTTATTTATGTAGCTTGGATGTTATGTTATCTTTTAGCTTTACCAATTTGGAATTTTGTTTTACCAGTTTATTCTTTTTGGCATTTTGATGATTTCTCTTGGGGTGAAACTAGGTGAGTAAGAGTGTGATTTGATCTTATCTTATCTGATTGAACTAAATGAATAGATAAGACTAATTCGCTAATTCTCTCCAATTGTTTGTCCACTTTTAGACGAGTTGAAGGTGAAGTTAAATCAAAAGCACATGATGATAAAACAGCTGTATTTGATGGTACGACTGTACCTTTAAGAAGATGGGAAGATTGGGAAAAATCAAGATTAAGAAAATTACGTAGAGATGAAAAGAAAAGAAGAGAATTTGAAAGACAATTCGGTGTTGGTTTCCATGGTGATCAGAATAATAATAGTAATTTAGGTTTAGGTTTAAATCCACCTGGGAATGGACCAAGAGCAGCATGGACAAGAAGTGATTATGAATCTGATTCTGGTTCTGTATTTGGTAGTGAAGAAGATGTTTGGGGTGCTGAAATTGGTGGTGTAAGTGATTCTCCGATTTCTGTAACAGAGAAATCTGTTTTTATAATTACTTAATTTTGAGAAAATAATTTTAACGTGTCATTTCATTTTTTTAGTACAACGAGAATAATCCCGCTTTCCCACCACCACCTATCGCTTTATCTTCATCATCACATTATCAACAAGGATATCAGAATGGATATGGTGATCATCATAATGACGATGATGGTCAAACTTTAGGTATGGATGAAATGAATGCAATTTTAGATTCAGGTTTTGATGATCGACCACATCTGAATTCAAATCCAAATCTACCACAATCAAGTTATAAATCAAATTCAAATATACCTTCACCTTTACATAGACATCAACATGATTTTACTTCTTCTTCTCAACAATATATAAATGGACCAAAAACACCTGAAAATATGCCAACTTCATCAAACAGTGTTTCATCTTCGATTGAAAGTAGACCACAAGGTCATGGACATACTAAAAGGCGATCAGGTGGTTTAAATCAACAACAACAACAGGCAAGAAAATACGGTCCATTAGGTCCTTTAGCGGATAATGATCAAGATAATGGAAATGGGAATGATACGGGTTGGGGAAGTGATTTTAAAGGACGTAAATTATAGATTAGATACGAGACAGTAGTAGAGTTTCTTACTCTGGGATAGAATGTATATATATACAGTAAACAGTAAACACCGAGCAGTCTATAAGATAAGAAACATTATGAGGTAATGATTGAGTCTTGTAAATATCCTTGATCAATTCAGTCATTGAGTATACAACTTTACCGTTGTCGATTGATTGATCTAATTATCTCCTTCAGCTGATTCAGGTCGTAGATTTATTCTCCCATTGTCAAATCATACAATTTAGCCGAAGCTGTGATCAAAAAAAAAGTTGTTGCATTGATTTCGGGTCTTATTGATTTTTGATGAAATTTACCTCTCTGACGAACACCCATGTTCATCGATCGCTTCATAGTACATATATCCTCAACATTGTTGATAAATCAAGCCACATGTTGTTCGCAAGTTTACGATCCGATTACTAGTGTATCAATTCTTTTCTTGAACTCATAAACCATAAATAAGCCTCCACCGTCATCATTCTCATACAAGAGTAGTAGATGTGTTGACAAAATAGAGTCGCGATTGACTTACTGTAACTGTAATTATCTGATACGAATCAGGTCAGGCACAATCTGAATCGCTTTTATCTCTCTGTACAGGTAAGTGACAAAACATTGATCAAACAAAAAAGGTAAACAAAGTTCTTTTAGCTTACTTTTTCTGTTTCTCGTTTCTTATATTACTAGTACTAGTACTGTTTCTTGTTGTGACACAACATGTGATATAGCTCTCAGATACGATTCGATAATGACGATCTCACAAGACACCTCATATCGATTTTCTGCATATGAATGAGAAAGTAAAAAGCTTCAAGCAGGAAAGCCGGGTTCTCAGTCATATTCGCTAGTACGTCTAATCTGGACGCGATGATACATTTGATCATAGTCAAGAATTGATAGTTTCCATTGGATACGACAGCAGGATACAATATACAAGTCGGTTGGATGTAAACAAGTAGAGCTTTTGACTTGTTGAGTCGGTGTCAAGGTATATATATGTACATATGTATATAATAGTACTGTTTGGATAACACTTCTTTCTTTGACTTTTCGACTCTGATCATCTTTTTTTTTAGTAGTCCACCACCTATTTAGCACAAGCCACTATAGCTTTTGGAAGCAACTTGTCCAAATTAATCATCTCCGTTTCCATATATTAAACTACGAAGATGTCCCGAACTATCACTTTAATAAGTATTATAACGTTAATAGCTTCATCAATCAAATTAGTGAATAGTCAAGCTACAACAGGTAATCCATTATTTTTAGGATGTACAGCAAAATATTATTATCCTGATAATGTTTATGACGCTGGTACAACTGATGATGCCTTATCATGTGCTGTAAGTCTCTTCATCCGTGTTTGAACTATCTTTCTATCATTCCGTGATATATATATATATATATATAACATAAACACTTTCCTTCGATTGCGATTCCGGAAACTGCATATTCTATTACGGATATGATGTGATAAATAATCATAAATACTGAATATAATTATATTTTGTATAGGTAAGATGTTCACAGTCGAATCCAACTACATTTTATTCAAATTGGGCTTTAATCCCGCAAGATGTAAATAGATGTTACTGTACAGATACACCACCTGATGCTAGTGAGATACAGGAAAGTACAAGTCCTAATGGAGGTTGTGATGATGTTACACAAAGTACCGTGAGTTTGTTGGTTTGTCATATACACTATCTATAAAAAGATTTGCAATGAATCACGGTTTCCTGTAAGTTCATACAAAGCTAATCGATTATTGATTTGCGTTCTTCAATTATGTATTAGAATTACTTTACATCATCAACGTTTAATTTAATTTCATGTAAATCAACTCAAACTTCAACTTTTCAAGTTATAGTTGAAACTCCTGAATTATGTTTACAATCATGTAAAGGATATACATATTCAATTTTATCACCTCAATTAGATGGTTATCATTGTACATGTTCAGATTCAGTAAATGATTTAGGTCCACAAAATGTTAATTGTAATCAAAATATTTGGTTAACTTATCAACATGAAATTAATTCTTATGTTGGTACACCAAGTGGGTTTGTTAAACGACAACAAGCGCAAAAACAGAAGAAACGATTATTTTTAAATGCTTTGGGCCAAGGAGACGAACAATTTGAATCGTTTTGTCCAGTCGGTTTAAAAGCATGTAAATTATCTGGAAATGATGATGATTTCGCTTTTGAATGTCTGAACGTGAATACTGAATTGGGTAAGTAATTTCTATCTTACCCCTCACACTCAATCAAAAGAGATCTTTCATCTGATTAGACTTATTCTAATGATTCCAAATTACAGAATCATGTGGTGGATGTCTATATGGTGATTATGGGATTTCAAATCAGCTTCCACATCAAACATATGGTCAAGAGTGAGTTCCTGAAATCCCGATCTGTTTGCGGTGTCATATAGTCGTAAGCAGCTAATCTGGTTTCTTGTATTCCTCCACTCTTAGTTGTACTTCTCTTCCTGGTGTGGCTATGGGAGCTGTAACATGTACTTCAGGTGAATGTGTAGCTTATGCCTGCGAACAAGGTTACGAACTTGGATTGAACTCGACATGTATCTCATTGTTTTGATGTCTCGAATACCTCTTCGATCTCTCACTCGAATATACTCTTGTATATCTTATATACGTTGACAATGGACAATTCCCTATTTTACATATTCAATCATTTGTAGCTTTATAACAGTATTTCTTGTTGGACAATGTTGTATCGAATATTGGAATGGATAAATTTGTTCGTTCTACACATCATGTGAATGCGTTAGAATAAAAACTAAGTGCATAGGGAGAATAATGTCCAGTACGTATTCAAGGGATCTATATATAAGTATAACAATCACATCCGCTTCACAGCAACATATGATTACGGGATCTGCTAAAATCTCATCCTCTTCCTTCTTCCCTACCATAACACGCAGTGCTAAGATATTAAGGAGATCTGATTCGGATAGAGAATAGTAGTTTAGAAATCAGACCATCTTCTATATCTTCTTTTGGCGTTATCGCCGGCGAATCCAGATGGAGCGGCAGCACCTACGAAAAGGAAAAAAGTCAGCTATTATCGACCAGCCAGGAAACGGTAAATTCCAACTTACCTTCACCTGGGGCACTTGAAGTGGAGGCAGCGGCTTCTGAGGTTGTAGGACAGACACAAGTATCTCTGACCATCATACCTCTCTTTTTTGAAGGTGGGAGACTTCCTTCTCCTGGTGTTTGACCTTCTGGTGGACAGTCGCAAGGTGTTTCAGCTGGAGGAGGAACTACTTCGGTTGATGAGGTGGGAATTGCAGCTTCTGAAGTGGTTTCTAGAATAGATTCAGATGTAGTAGGAGCCGCTTCTGAGGAAGTTGGAGCAGCAGCTTCTGATGTAGTTTCAGGTGGAGGTGCTGGTGTGGATGATTCAGAAGTTGGAGTTGGTTGAGCACAATCATCTGTAGTGATGAAAGTAGTTGAAGTTACAGTAGTTGGAGGAATATTTCTTTTATAGTTTTCTCCAGGTTCTTCTGATCTCTTGTAATCACCTACGAAATCAGCTGGTGGGGTATTTCGTTTTCTGGTATCACTCGTATCCCAGTTACTTCCTGGAGTAGCACCTATGTCAGTAAAAGGTGGGAAAACGTTAGCGTCTAATTATCCTATGTGTCACTGAAGGATATATCTTACCTTCACCAGGGGCACTGGAAGTAGGAGCAGCAGCTTCACTAGTAGTTGGGCAAACACATGTATCCCTAATCATGAAACCTCTCTTTACAGCTGGTGGTAAACTACCTTCTCCTGGTGGTGTACCACTTGGTGCACAAGTACAAGGAGTCGATTCGGCTGGAGGAGGAGCTGGAGCTGAGGTAGTTGGAGCAGCGGCGTTACCAGTGGTAGGGCAAACACATTCACCACCTCTACCGATAAGACCTCTTCTTCTGTTATCATAGTTTAATGGGACTGAGCCATCATTGAGAGCACCTTCACCTGGAGTAGATTGAGTTGGGACAGCAGCTTCACTAGATGAACCTTCAGGTGGGCATACACAATCAGTTGGAGTTGGTGCAGGAGGTGGAGGAGCGGCGGTACTTGAAGGACAAACGCATTCACCACCTCTGACTCTAAGACCTCTTCTTCTAGTATCTGAATTGATTTGAATAGAACCATCGTTGATGGCACCTTCACCTGGAGAAGATTGAGTAGGAGCAGCAGCTTCACTAGTAACGTCTTCAGGTGGACAGTGGCACTCTTCCTCTGAAGCTGAGGAAGTAGGAGCAGCAGCTTCGCTGGTAGTTGGTTGAGGTGGTGGGGGTGGAGCAGTAGTTGTTGGAACGGCGTCGGATGAAGAAGAAGTTGGACAAATACAATCACCACCTCTAGCTCTAAGACCTCTTCGTTTTCGTCTAGTGTCGGAGTTGAAGGGTACTGAACCATCATTGATAGCACCTTCACCGGGAGATGAGTGGGTAGGAATAGCAGCTTCAGAAGTTGTTCCTTCATCTTCACATGTGCATTCTTCATCTGTGGGTGAAGATGTTGGAGCAGCAGCTTCTGAAGTTTGAGATGGTACAGCACATGGTGTCGTAGTGGTTGAAGTGACCCAGACAGTTTCAGTTGATGGAGCAGCAGATCTAGCTTGTGGAGTATAAGCAGGTGGAGTATAAGTAGCTGGAATATCGGCAGTTGAAGAAGGTTGATCAGAAGTTGGTACAGCAGATCCCCAAGTACAGGTTGTACCAGCAGCAGCACAAGAAGAGGATAAAGTTGCACAAACAGCAGGAGCGGTTTGACCTGAGGTCATAGGAAGACAACATTGATTGAAGTTTTCATCGTTTTGATCCATACCAGCACACTGTGGAAGTAAAACAGGTTAGCTTACCTTTATAATCGAGCTTGGAGTCTGATATGACGAAGTACTTACACCGACGTTACAGTATCTGTAGTAGTAATCATATGGAGACTCAAGGTAGACATAGTAATAACAAGCTTGAGCTACTCCTAAGACCACCAAGGACCCAAATATATAGGGCAAAGAGAAGAAATTAGGCATTTTTGGAGCCTATTCAGCTATATGCCAATTAGCGGAAGAGCTGATCTGATTTAGGGGAGAATTAAGAATAATAGGATGTTATCAAGAGAATGTAAAGTTATAACAGATGCGAAGTCAAGAAAATATGTTTGACAAGTAGGATAATTTGATAAAGATATTAAAAAAGAGATAAAGATAGTTCTAGTCGATAAAATAATTGATCTATATATGTTCTCAAACACGACGAGGAAACAAAGAAATAATGAAAGCAGTTTTTGTCTTGTTCGTCGATAGTAGATGGGAAAATCAAAGTTATGTGGAGAGTAATCAAAGTGATTACAGCTCTTTAAGTGTATGCATATGCATTTCCCCTCTGTGGGTAACGGACTTACCTTTGTTCTTCCATCCTTTCAGGGTATACTAACATATCCTTCAACATTTTCAACGGGGTAGATGGTGAAAGGAAAGGAAGGAGAACTATCCAATATAGCTGTCTGGTATTTAAAGGTCCTTTATATGTCTTTTCTCGGTGAAAGGAGTTGATTACACGACTATTGTTCCAACGGTATCACACAACGTAGATGCTGGAATGGTCCTTCAAGTGGTCGAGGTATCAAGGCTTAATGAGATCTCCGTATCCGTATTGATGAGCATGGATTAATGGAGCAGGATGCAGAGAAATTGGATTCCCACATCTCGCTACATCATTGATACCTCTGAAGGCGTTTCAGAGAAAGTCCTCCGATTTTACGTAGAAGGTGGAAATACCAAATATGATAGATTGATTAATAGCGGACTGTTATGACCTCCAAGGACTTCCACTCTGAAATATCTGTACATGTTATATTGACCGATAGTTGGGAGAGAGTGTAGGTGAAATCCCAGGTGAGAAAATTTGCGATATCGCTCAAAATTTGCTGGCAAGTTTTCTCCAAATCATCAAGTCAAGGTCGTTACATACGAAGATGCATATCCATATACTAGAATGGGATTGTAGACGTTATACGAGTACAGAGTAGTAGTTTGCCAGAAAGCCTATCATGCTCACGATCAATTACGTCATTGTCGCTGTCCCGTCGACGCGTCGTGGTTGTAGGGTACTCGAGTACTCTCTTGGCGATGCAATGTTAAACAAACTATTTTATACTGACGCTATATGCTGCGTAATCATATAATGTCACCCATATTACCACAGTCTAGCTTCTTACCTCAGACTGCGGCAACAGCGTTGATTTTACCCAAGCTCATAGCATTAACATCCCACTACTGATCATTTTGTTCAAAGGGATCCTTCAATCTTCTTCTTCACCAATACACTTTGATCAAAACTTCGTCTCATACCTGGACAATCGATATTATCAACTACGATGGCTTCTCCTGAGCCTCCTTCAACTCCTAAGAGAACCCGACCTACGATATCAACTCCCCACCGACGGACTAACTCAGCTTCTCACGCTTCACCAATAGATTTCAAGCCTAAATCCCCTGCAGCTAGGAGGATGAGTATGACTTCAACTTCTCAATCTGCTTCCCTGACACCACAAACCTTCGCAGAACGGGCTACAGAAAATGAGCAACTAGTATTAGCGGGATTGGTGAGCTCCTTGATGCTGTGAGTCCGTTCTTATCCTTTCCGGTAAAGGTTGATTCAAAGGTACTCATTCAACTTGCCGTTTGTTCCTTCAAGACTTTTATGGAGAAAGGCATAATGCTAACTTAGATCCTACTACTATCACAGATCCGGTATTCTGTACTCCCTGGTATTCTCATCATCCCTTAATACATCCGAAATACATCATCACTCCTTACCTAATCGGGCAGCATATTTCGCAAGAAAATCAAATATTTTCAACGTAATATTCGTTAAACGAGCTTGGGGTTGGACATCCTTTCTTTACCTCTTACATCTCTTTACGACACCTTCGATACCATCAAATATCAATACAGGGCCTGGATCTAGAGCAAGAAGATTAGATGTATGGGTATTAGCTACTTTAGCTTGGTTGTTATTTACAAGTTGGTTTTTCGGTGCTGGATTAGGTGATAGGATTATAGCTTTAACAGGTGGAAATTGTGCTGTACCTTTACCAACTGGAGTAGATCTTAGAAAAGCAAGAGAAATATTTCCTTCATTATTCACTGCTGGTGAAAGTACAAGAAATATACAACTAGCTGCTACAACAAGCAAAATTTACGTTCCATTACCAGGACAATTTTGTTCAGGTAAACCTTTAAATGCCAATACATTTCCCGAATTATTTTCACTTATTCCTGATTTATCATCTACTTTAAAAGCTACATCAAATCATGAATCTTTGCAAGCTCTTCCAAGACCAAGATGGCATAAAGGTTTCGATATTTCAGGTCATTCTTTCCTTTTAACTTTAAGTGTATTGGTTTTAGGTAGAGAATTATCTCAAACTTGGAAATCATGGGCTGCCTCTTCCGTAATAAGAAGAAGATCAATCAAACAAGATCAAGGAATTCAAAGTATAACACATAAGTGGTCTGGTGTAGCTGCAACTGGATTAGTAGCAATATGGTGTTGGATGATTTTAATGACTGCTGTATATTTCCATAATCCGCCAGAGAAATTATCAGGACTTGGTGAGCTATTTTTATGATTCGCCCCTTTCAGGAAAGCTGTAGCTGACAAGGACGTTCAATGCGCGTAGTTCTTGGCTTGGCTACCTCTTATCTCATCAATATCCTCATTCCGCCTTCATCATCCCCATCACCTTTTAATCCTATATCAGCGCCCAATTCCGCCTTTTCACGCCCTTCTTCAGGAATAGGAGGAATTTTCGATGAGAATGCAGCTAGAAGAGGTGGAGTGGTTGATGACGGAGTGATTTTGGAAGATGTAGCTGAATCTTCGGGTGAAGAACATGATTTAGTCAATAAAGGAAAGACCATGGGTAAACGGATAAGAGATAAAGCAGAATAGCGGTTAGTGTAATGATAAGGTGAATCAGGCTTGACATGGATATTAGTACGAGATTTTTCATAGCCTTTGATTGATCAAATTATGCAGTGACTGATCATCGCACATCGCAAAGGAGCCTCACCGGAAAGTGATCCGATAATTAATATAGTATTTCGGCCAAAGATCTACCGAAGGGAATAGTCAGTAAAGTATGACTCGCAGTTGTCTTTTGGTATGATCAGTTTACAAAGGTGGATCTTGTAAAAGAAGTTATTGATCGAGATATAGCTTAATTTGTAATCCCTTGTTACCAACTCTGGTACTGATTCCAGAAGCTCGGGTAGAAGATCAAGCGCTTTGATCGAAAGTAGGAACGGTGACGAGTGTCATGTCGATGGAACTGATTGTACTTCGGATTACGGGATGGATACTTCTGCTGAGGTGTGCCGTGCGACTCTGATAATGGATACTCATAACTGCATGGACATTCAAGTAGAATTCAAAAACAAATTCCTTAGGTTACCGCTCATCCTCTTCCATACCTTATACCATATGTATTTACGAAAGAATTCCGGTGGATAGCGTTATTATGGTCACATGTAACAAGAAAACATGATGATGGCGTAAGATGAGAAGGATAAAGATGCTTAATAAAGGTGGATACTTTGCAGATTCCCTGAATCTAAACGCCAAGACAACGCTAGGATACCTTTTTATAACTTTCATCCGAAATCAACGTTCGTGTTCTTCTTGCATCTCACACCCTCATTACCCCCAATTGATTTGACAATGTTCAAATGTCGATTGATAGCGCTAAAGCCACGAGACATCATTCTGATATTCTAGCTTGAATCCCCGGAGGGGTCCTCGTGGGGTATCCACCTCAGAAAACCATTTCCGACCAAACGCAAAATACACTACGAGTACTCCGAAAGTCATTAGTCAACACAATGGGCAATTTCTAGGCTATCTACAGCTCTGCTCTTCCATCAAGAGGTATCAGCAATATGTTAGTGGGCAAGATGGAAACAATAACGGAAAGATGATATTCCATACATGCGGGGTAATGATTTACCTGATGTAAGCCTTTTGTCGATAACATATCACTTGACAATGCGCAATGCGACTATACAAAACTTCTAGCAATAATGGTTCTATGTAAGAATATATAACCTCAACGAATTAATCTACTCTATTCTTCTAAAAGATTTCACAGTTGAACCACTCGTCAATCTAATCAAGTGATATTACGAAGAACTCATCAAATCTCAAATTTGGTCAAGTCAAGATGGCGACCAATCTAACTCAAGAGATCAAGCCATACGAATCACATGTAGAGGATGTTAAAAGTGAAGATATTCTAAATGCCCCAGTACTCAAATCTGAACTTGATAACCTCACACGATGGGAGACCGTCAAGCGATTTTGGAAGGTGAGTCTTCGCAACGTTCATCAGGAGGACAAGGGTTGAAGCGCTAAATTCATTCATCCATTGAACTCACCCTTAGGCAATAGTCATCTGCAATATGCTTTGCTTTGCTGCTGCGTGTGATGGCTACCAAGTGAGTGCTTCTGTCACATCGTATATAGAAATCCATGTGACTGATTTGTTCTCAATGATTTTAGATCAACTTGAACGGTAATATCATTGCAAATCCTGGGTTCGTCACCCGAGTTGGTAAGCACACTTTACATTCTCTTGCCCAGCACCCGTTGCAAGGAGTCGGAGTGCTGATTCAGTGGGTGGTCGTAGGTGAAAAGAATGCTGCTGGCAAGATTGCATTAACAACTCATGCAACTGCCACTTGGGGTGCTGTACAATCTCTGTGAGTTAAACAGACATTAATCGGATTTTTTGCCACAACTGTATGTGTTACTGCTAATACAGCTTGGCAATTCATAGTGGTCAACTGGTTGGGATGTGGCTACTCACACCAATAAGTGATAAGATTGGAAGAAAATACATGTTATACGTCCTTTGGTCGATGCTCTTCGCTGTAAGTCCTCGAAGCGACTTCGCTTTTCAAGATTATCGAGGGAAATGGTTTTCTGACTTCATGCCTCCAATTTTATAGTCAATTATGATCGAATCCTTCACTAAAAATTGGTCGCACTGGTCCGCAGCTAAACTATTAAGTGGGATAGGTGAGATTTTTCTCTAATAATAGGAAGAAATCGTTCTTATTGAAGGATTGACAACAATTTTCATCTCAGGAATCGGTTCCCTTCAAGCTACTTTACCAGTTTATGTAAGCGAGTGGTCACCTAACGCTGTGCGTGGTGGTGAGTTCTCTCCTTCTCCCACTTTCAATCATTGTCCTTTGTCCCGAACACACGATAAACATGTTGATGTGTTATGGCTTGTTGTAGGGATGCTTCTGTCTTATTCGGCATGGAACCACACGGGTGGATTTATGGCTCCGTTGATCCTTTTCATTTGTAAGAAGACTTTAGGCGAAAGAGAATACAAAATTCCCATTCTGACCCAATGGGCTTTCTTGGGTATTATGCTACCCATCTTCTTATACCTGCCCGAAACACCTGGTAAGTTTGAACACGTAACGAAGTTGAACTTCGGAAAAGCGATGGAAAAGGGCGCGAGGGCGCAAAGGCAAGCTCGGGGAATTTATGCTAAAGTTTGATCGGTCCTCTCCTTCCTTACTCGAGTATAGCTTATTTCGCCGCAAGAGGATTACATGATCAAGGTATAGCTGTGCTTAGAAGGGTTAATGGAGGCATCAAAGGATATAATGTTGAAGAAGAATATGCAGTGATTAGGAATACCATCGAAGAGGAACAAGAAAGGTCAGCCGCTCTCGGTTTAGATGACAATAACTGGAGAGCCATTTTGAGATCTTACGTCGAATGTTTCCGCGGCACAAATTGGGTAAGTGATTTTTCTTCACATTTGAACCTCTTAATGCTTATCGAATGCACGGCGTCCTAACAGAAAAGAACTATCGCGGCGTCTCTTGGAGGGTCTTTACAACAGCTCACAGGTTTAGCTTTCCTGTCAGGATATGCATCATGTAAGTTACAAGTCGTTCGTTCATCAACTTGAAAAGAAAAACAATGGCATGTGCAATGGCTAAATTGCTCCACAAATTGCCACACAGTATTCTTCAAGGAAGCCGGATTTACCAATGCTTTTGAAATCACGTCTATCCTCTGTGAGTTGTCACTCATTATCTTGACCGGTTTCTATCGTCAACAGAGACATGAATGATGCGTTGACACGGAAAAACCTATTATGCTGTAGTCGGTATCAAGATCGCTTTTGTCCTCATATTTGCGGTAACAACCGACAGATTCGGTCGAAGAAACATTGTTCTCTACCTTGCAGCATTATGTCTCGCCATGCTTTTAGTTGTGGGAATACTTGGTCATGTTCCACATTCAGAAAAAACCAAAAATCTTTTAATTGCTGCTGCATGTTTCTGGTCAGCCGGATCAGTTGGTCGTAAGTGTCATGTTTCTTCCTATCCCTATCGCAACGTCACGTTTTGCCTCTGATTGTGAAGCTGATTCTTTATTATTCATTATTGTAGTTGGTGCATTCGGCTGGTCATTTGCTGGAGAAGTTGGACCTTCACATCTAAGAGCTAGAATCAGTAAGTTTACGCTACAATTCCACGACTAAAATTGCAATTACAGATAAGACTGACATGCTGTATTTCTTAATATAGGTGGTCTGGGCTCGGGTATTGCAGTAATTTTTGGATTAACATTTAACACTTCTGTACCAATTATGCTTTGTGAGTCGGTTTGTGATTAACGTCGACCGTTACTCGTATGATGCTGATTTTTTATGTTATTCTCACACGACAGTGGATGGCGGTAAACGTTTAGGCAACAATACATACAATACAGCTTTTATCTTCTTAGGGTTTGGTTCTCTAGTTTGGATTTTGTCTATTTTCATGTTACCCGAAGTTGCATCAAGAAATCCAGCAGAATTAGATGAAATGTATGAAAAAGGTATCAAACCCTGGAGAATGAGGAATTATGTTACAGATGTTCAAAAAGCTCAAATGGCTAGAACTGGTCAAACTCAACAAAATTGATAAAAACTTACAAGTAAGATCCGAGTATCAATAATGTGAATCTATCACTTTGCTATACTTGGGAAGCGGAAAAAAGGAAAACAGTTTGATAGATAAGGAGAGTTATTGGTACAGTATAGTGGAAAGATCCTTAAAATGGACATGTGGAAAATGCACTTCTTTTGTGGAAGGTTAATTCAAGTTAATTTAGTGACTGGTTTTAGGTATTATCATATACCATCATATTATCTGTATGTATGATACATGGTGAATGTTTTGATCTTGCAACTGAATACACACACACTAAGCACAGACTACACACGCCCTTTAAATGAAATAAAAAGGTACCATCAGAACATAAGTTTTGCATGTTGATCAATTGTGCTGCAAACGCGTGTGTGTCATTTTCCATCAAGTTGATCTAGTACAGTATACTCATTTATACAGTATTAACGTACAAGGAAATGTTAATTATCATCACTCATTTTCATTATATACTTCCCAGTATTGACTGTATTGTAACTTGTATTTCTGTACCTGACTGTTGAATTTACATATAGGTCTTTTGTTCTACCTACAGTCAAAGGCATATTTCAGGTAAAGATGGGGAAGACGGAAAGATCCAGATCCAGACCAGCATCAAAATCAAGGTCAAGCTCCAGATCAAGATATGATCAAACTGATCACGATTACAGAAAAATCGAAGATAATCGTCACCGCCATTCGCCATCTAGAAATCATTTGTCTCGCAGATCATACTCACCGCCACCATCTCGATCTAGAGACTGGGATTCAGCCCGTCATCTACCAACACCAGATACACCATCAGTCATTGGACTGAATCGACTTCGTAATGTGAATGGTCTACCACTTAAGCCGTCATATCAACCTAGAGAAAATACCGTTAACCCTTCAAATTTTCCTTTAACCACCGCAAGCACCCATGCAAAAGGATCAGAATTATCTAGATCTCATGCTCCTCATAATGAAGGCAAAGATCCTACACAACTTGCTTTCTATCCGGAATTCCCTGTTCACTCAGGAAGGAACACCATCCACAAACCCGACAGAAGGAGAATAAATACCGATACAAGTACGATCTCATCAACATCGTCAGCATTTCAAAACGTCCAGAGACCACCAGATCCCCGAAAAATAATAAAAAGTTCAATTATGTCCACCTTAGAAAGTAATTCAAAACCCCTTTCGACAGAAGCGTCAAGAAACCCCGAGATTGATTTGAAGCACTCAAATTCGAAGAAAGAGGAAAAGTCACCTAATTTGCCTCTAAGATTATCACTCGATATGCCAGGCAACTATAAGAACGATGATATCACTGAAAAAGAGGAAGATATTTTAGGAAAGCAGTAAGCGTCTCAAGTTGTCATAACGTGATATATGTATTGCATTATTCACTAACTGTATTTGTGAATATATATCATTAGCATGAACACTCGAATCGACGATGCACCGTTAGTGGCCCATACAGAAGACCCTGTAAATTCAACACCGGTCATTGCTTCAACGCCAATCAAACCTACAGGTTCTATTGTGGATTATCCGAGTAGTCCTGTTACCGCCTTGGAGAAAACAGCACCGTCCTTTGAAGCTTATCAAGGTGTGAATGATCAACTAATCGTTACGCCTACAAGCCCAAAAGATTCCACAGAAGCATCAACAATCATGTTACCAAACAGTGGTACTCCTGATTCAGTAACGCAATACAGTTCATCACATCTGCAGAAATCAGCGACATCAATTTTTAGCCGCGCATTTTTACCTTTAACTATTCATGTGGTTGGTACAGGTAGAGAAAAAAGATTGATGGAATATGTTATATCAGTGAGTGGCTAGAAACATGTCTTCGCATTTGATCATTTATACAATAATCTGTATTGATGAAACTATAAACCTCAATAGTCAAATGGTGGGATAATCGCTCCATCAACTTATGCTATCTTGCATGTTCTACCTTTATCTGTTGACGAGGAGTTTCATAATCATCCCGAAATACTATCCATCCTGCAATATCTGGATAGACAACCTGGACGAAGAGCAGTGTCCGCCGATTGGGTTGAACATTGTTTGGACAAAAACTTACTTTTATCGATTCATGGATATATAATCTCACTCAATGGCTCCACCATTAATCAGAGCTCTAGTCCACCATCACCACCTCTAACAACTTCCGAGTCAACCTTAGGACTCTTTCACAAGCGTGCGTCTACCTCTCCAGACGACGACGAGAAAGAGAGTCGAAAGAAAAGTAGGAGTAGTTGAGATGAAGGAGATTTTGGAATTCTGTTTTCTGATATCGCTGACATGTGCTGTTGGAGTAACGTACATGATTACATATATTCAGCAGGGTGTGGATTGTATGATTTTGTTATAGAAGAAGATAGTATGTTGAACTTCAAAGTATCAGTATCTTGATGCATATGTTTGTCACGTTCTGAGACTTTCACACATATCGGGAATCGAACACTCGAACGAAGTTTACTCAAATGTTAAGGGTGGAACCAAACAAAGGGTCTCCAATTGAATGAAATGTATTCACGTTACCCCTTTAAAGATACACCATATTTCGCGTAAGTAAACAAATCAAAAACAGAATAATCAACGCGTCTTTCCCTTTCTACATCATCTTCCATTTCAAATGTCAACAAATGATACATCATACTTCAAACATCCGTCGATATTAGGCTATCATCATTGAAACACCTCTATCCAGAAAGCCGATCCTTCACATACAGAATATAGGCTGAGGAGAAGATATAAGTTGAAGGAAAGGATATATATTAGGCAAAATGAGAATAGAGGAACTTATCCTTGATGGTAAGTAGTTATCATTGACTCATAAATGGATGATGTTTCTGAAATACTGATGTATGCTATAGGGTTCAAGTCTTATCCTGTCAGGACGACTATATCAGGTAAGTCTCCGTTCAGCTTACAAATCCATAAAATCTTCAAGCTGACTTGATGTTGTCAATAGGATTTGACGAATCATTCAATGCTATAACGGGTTTAAATGGTTCAGGTAAATCAAATATATTAGATGCGATATGTTTCGTCTTAGGTATAACGAATATGCAATCAGTAAGCTTTCTTGCTCATAGCAGCGCCTGGAATAGTTAGCTTACAAATCACCTCTGAAGGTTCGAGCGAACAACTTGATGGATCTGATATATAAAAGGTTAGCTTTGACATTCAATCTATGGTCACTGTAGCTGATATGGAATGCTTCCCGCTCTATAGAGGTCAAGCGGGTGTAACAAAAGCCAGTGTAACGATAGTATTCAATAATCAGGATAGAACCAAATCACCATTAGGTTTCGAAAATACACCGCAGATAACGGTCACCAGACAGGTAAGCTTCTTGTTCCAATTTACTCCGCTGACTTCTGTGTGAAGAGCTGTACAATCAAGCTTATATATATTCCAATTGTAGATCGCTGTAGGCAACGTATCAAAATATCTGCTAAACGGACACAAATCAACATTACAAGCATTACAAAATCTTTTCCAATCTGTACAGCTAAATATCAACAATCCAAATTTCTTGATTATGCAAGGTAAGATCACAAAAGTTTTGAATATGAAACCTGCAGAAATTTTAGGTATGGTTGAAGAAGCTGCTGGAACAAGAATGTTCGAGGAAAGAAAAGATAAAGCTGTAAAGACTATGGCTAAAAAAGATAAGAAAGTAGATGAACTCGAAAGTGTAAGTTTGGTGTTTTATAACGACTTCCAGCGGTAGCACTTAGAAATTACAGCGCTGATTCGTGCGGCTTTTATCATTCACAGCTACTAAGAGAAGAAATCGACCCAAAATTAGAAAAATTACGTGCTGAGAAGAGATCTTACCTTGAATATCAGAAAACCACATCAGAATTAGAAAGACTTACACGCCTAGTCAAAGCTTATGAATGGACTATATCAGTTGAAAAGGCACAGAAAGCTGCTGAAAATCTGAAATCGAAGAAAAAGGACATAGAATCTGCTAAACAGGATGTAGAAAGAGGTGGACGAGAATGTCAAGGCATGGAGAAAGAGTTAGAGGACATAAGGAGAAAGAGAGAGAAAGTGAGCTATCCGATTCTCTTAAGCCTGAAGCCTGACGCGGTAGCTGATGAGATCTCCGAAAGGAAATGGCGAAAGGAGGCAAAGTTTCTGCATTGACGGATGCCGTTAATAGTTTGGATCGAGAATTAGTGAAAGTGAAAACGCAAATTGAGATAACAGAAGGAACTCTGAAAGATGATGTCAAGAGAGTTGATGGTGCGAAGAAAGCTGTCAAAGAGGTAAGTTGTGCATTTATGGTGGTACACTATGGTGAAAATACTGACAATGTTGTGTGAATAGACTGAAAAATCTCTCGATGAACGTCGAACTCAAACAACTACTGACGCGTCTGCATTTGCCGAACTGAAATCAGCTTATGACGCAGGACAAGCTGAATTAAGTAAACTTGAAGAATTAGTACAATCACTTATCACAGGATTATCATCAAATAAAGAAGACGATGAAAATGCAGGTGGATATATGGGACAATTAGCAGAATCAAAAGCGAAATTAGCTTCAGCTGGAACAGAAGCTGAACAAGCTAAAGTTAAGATTGGGTTAGCTGAAAAAGAGATAAAGGAAAAAGAACCCAGAGCCAAAAAAGCTGAAAAGGAAGGTGAAGGCCTAATCAAGGAATTATCAACTAAAAAAGCATTAGTTGAAAAATTGAAAAAACAAGTTGAAAGTTCCGATTGGAACGAAAATAAGGAAAGAGAATTATTAGATAGTCAAGCTGAACTACAGTCGAAAATACAGGAATTAATGGAAGTAAGTTATATTCAGCTTTTGTCTTAAGAAAAGAGCTCAAGAGCTGACAATTTGCTTGTTTCATTTAGCGTCGAGATACACTCAAATCCCGTTTGGCAGCTATAGATTTCGGTTATTCTGATCCTGAACCAAACTTTGATAGAAGTAAAGTAAAAGGTTTAGTGGCTACTTTGATTGATTTAGACGAGGCTAATTTCAGATCGTCAACTGCGCTTGAGATTTGTGCTGGAGGAAAGCTATATAACGTCGTGGTTCAAGATGAAAAAGTTGGATCTCAGTTATTGGAGAAAGGTAGATTGAGAAAACGAGTTACCATTATCCCCCTCAACAAGATCAATGCTTTCAAGATGTCTGCCGAAGTAAGTCAGCTACCAGAATAAGGAACATCCGGTCCTGAAAGCTGATTAACCGATTCACAAATGTAGAAACTCGCCGCTGCTAAACAAGTCGCACCTGGTAAAGCCAATCTCGCTTTAGACCTAGTCGGTTATTCAGATGATGTCTCAGCTGCTATGGCATACGTATTCGGAGATACTTTTATTTGTTCAGACAAACAATCAGCTCAAGCTGTAACGTTCAATAAAAACATTGGAGTCAAGTCAGTCACCTTAGAGGGGGATGTTTACGATCCCTCTGGTACTTTATCAGGTGGTTCAGCACCTTCTTCTCAAGGTATCTTAATCAAAGTTCAAGAATTAAGAGGTATCGAGAAGGAAATTAACGAACACAAAAAAGCCCTTGATCAGATATCAAAGCAATTACAAGGTGCTAAAAAAGTAATTGATCAATATAAAAAAGACAAAAGGGAATTGGACTTGAAAGAGCATGAAGTAAGGTTACTGGAAGAGCAAGTAAATGGTAGTAATGCTACTAAAGTAAGCTAACTTTTGGAAGATTTCTGAGAACAATGTTTTAGCTGATGCAAATCACTTCCTTTAGATCATTGCCGAAGTTGACAATGCTAAAAAGCTCGTGGCTGAGTTGAAAGAAGTTGTCAATGAAGCCAAGGAAAAACAGAAACAAGCTAGTGCAGAAGTCAAAAAGCTCGAAAAGGAAATGGATGATTTCAAGAATAACAAGGATTCAAAGCTGAAAGAGATTAAAGTGAGCTTTTTACTAGAAGCACATAACGTCTAGAAAAACACTGACGAAAGATGTACTTTCTAGGCGGAGATAGCGAACAGGAAGAAAGAGCTTGGAAAGAAGACTACTCAAGTTAAAACTAGGCAGAAAGAAGTACAAACTGCAGAACTTGAATTACGTGAGTTTAGACAGTATGATCGGGTCATATGGGCATGATTGAACTGATTTATCGTATAGAACAACTTGAGAGTGATCTTGAAGCTGCTAGATCTGAAATTGATGAAGCTATTGCTGCTCAAGAGAAAACTAAGACCGAGCATGCAGAGCTGAAGAAGATTTTCCAGGCTCAGCAGGTAAGTTGTCCATATATAATCAGACTATCTCGTGATTGCCCTTACACTGGATAATTTACTGACGACCTGAGTATAAATGATTAGGCCGATTATAAAGCTGCTGAAGCAAAACTCAAAGCTGAAAGGGCTGCAGTAGTAGCTTTTGATAACGAGTTAGCCGATCTTGAACATGACTTGAAAGCTAAAAAACAAGAAATTGTTGATGCCGAATTACAACTCAAAAAGTTAGAACATGATATTGGTTTAGTAGCGAAAGAACAGACTACAGCTGAAAGTCACAAGGAGAATTTGGAAAGACAATTTACCTGGATTTCAGAAGAACATCAGTAAGTGTCGTTCAATATCGCCTGAATTTGACCTCATGACCGAACGTGAATACTAAATTGAAAACTGCTACTAGATTCTTCGGAAAATCAGGTACACCATACGATTTCCATGGTGTCAACTTGAATCAATCTAGAGAACAATGTCGAGAGCTTGAAACTGCTCAAAAAGGTTTAGGAAGAAAGATCAATACCAAAGTCATGAATATGATTGAGGGGTAAGTATTAGTTAGCTGTTAGGTCGATAATTCCTTCCGATTTCAGCTAATTTGTTATGGTTATTCAGTGTTGAAAAGAAAGAACAGGCGTTGAAGAAGATGATGGCTACTGTATTGAAAGATAAATCGATGATTGAAGATACGATCATAGAGTTAGATCGATATAAGAGAGATGCTTTGATGAAGACTTGGGAAAAAGTAAACGGGTATGTCCTGTCTCATCATTTGTAGACGGCTACAGCACTTTGCCATGCCTAGAAGTAAAAGCTGATACGAAACATCGGGAGTTAGTGATTTCGGTTTGATCTTCGCTGAACTCTTACCTGGAAACTTTGCCAAATTACAACCTCCCGAAGGACAAGATTTGACTGAAGGTCTAGAAGTCAAAGTGAGATTAGGTAGTGTTTGGAAAGCTAGTTTGACTGAATTGAGTGGTGGCCAAAGGTCAGTTTTGTTCTTGTTTGATAACGCAGAACTCGTAACACACATATACACATATACTGACGTCTGAATTCCTTGTTCAGATCATTGATCGCATTATCTTTGATCATGTCATTGTTACAATTCAAACCTGCCCCAATGTATATTCTAGATGAGATCGACGCAGCATTAGATTTACAACATACACAACATATTGGTCAATTATTTAGAAATAGATTTAAAGGTTCACAATTTATTGTTGTTTCGTTAAAAGAAGGTTTGTTTACCAATGCAAACGTTCTATTTAGAGCTAGATTTAGAGATGGTACAAGTATCGTTGAGGTAAGTGATCGCTCACTTCAAAGGAAACACAGAGTCCTCGAGCTAATTAGTCATTTTATTCGCCATAATTAGAGAACCGAAAGGAGATCAGCTAATTCATCTTATGTTGCTGGTGAAGATAAAGAAAATTCAGGTGATAGTACAACAACGACAAATGGTGGAAAAGGTAAACGTGCGAATGGTGGTGGTGGGACCACGAATAGATCAGCGTTAGCTGTAAGATAGAAAGTTTGCGATCTTTTCTTCCGCTCGGGTTTTAATCTTTTGGGTTAAATTGAAATGGCTTCGATATGTTGTATGAATTAGTATGAGGTCTTTTTGTTTTACACATGAAATGGGTCTTTCGGACGATTGCATTCTGCTAGATTACAAGGATACACAAGATACGAAGTTGATACAACAAGACCTCTTTTGGGTATATACAACAATCGATACAATCATTCTGTGATACTATATATATACATTGAGAATCGTTCAATTATTTCTTCTTCTTACTCTTACTTTTACTTTGATTTGTATTTGTAGAAGGAACAATCATTAAATCACCATTTTGACCATTTTCATCACCTAATTCATTAAATTTCGATGAAGCATCTAAACTAAACATCAAATCTTTTACAGTATCTTCTAAATCTAAACATTCATTTTCTTTCAATTTTAAATTTTTTGATAATTCATTCAATTGTGATTCTAAAATTTTAATTTTATTTGATAATCCATTTGTTAAAGATTTTTCTTGATTTAAATTATTTTGTAATGTTCTTGATAATTCAATAGCTTTTAAAGCTTTATTTTCATTATATTTTTTATTATCTTTCTCTCTTTGAATTTCTTTTTCTTTTTCTTTTTCTTTTTCAATTAATTTTTCTTTTATTTGTTTATTTTGGTTTTCTGTTTCTTCTAATTTTTTAATTAAATTAGATTGTTGTGATTCATAATGATGTCTCATTGATTCTAATTGACTACTTAACAAATACGAATATTCTAATGTTATAGATTCAATAGTTGATATTTTTTCTAAATCGTTCGTTGAAGGTCCTGCTGATCCTGCTGATCCTGAATCATTCAAACTTATTATAGAACTTCTATTTGAAGAAGAATTAACATTACCATTACCGTGGTTAGTATTGTTGGTTGAGTTCTTGACTCGATTTTGATTTGGAGGTGAAGGTGTATTGTTATTGTTAGTTGAATTACGTCTAGAATCTTGTCCACCTAAAGGTAATATCCTATTAGAGTGTATATGTGAAGTTACTAAAGATGACGCTGAAGGTAATTCAACCAATTTACCATCTGATCTAGATTGAATCAAACGATGAACATAGCTAAGAAGGATTGGCATTAGATCCGTCAACTTCACACTCCTTTCCAAAAAATTATGATTAGTTCTGAAGTATATCACTCACTTGTCACCTTTATAATCCCATACTCTTTGAGTTTCCAATTCCATTGCTAAAACATGCCCACTCTCTTCCCAATGTCTTCTTGCATGTGCTTTACCAGGTTCATATCTACCACAACCTACTATACCACAAATTACACAAATCCAATTATTTTCAGTTAAATTACACATTGAACATTTCGTTAATCTTGTTATTTCATTTTCTTCTCTTCCATTTCTTTGCCTTTGCCTTCGCGATGTCGTAGTTGTACTTGCAGAAGATAACAATAAATGCGATAGTCTACATACAGGACATCTTGAATCACCCCATTTTTTCAAACAATCACAATCAAAAGTATGTGCGCAAGGTAAAGTGACTAAACCCGTAACAGTTGAGTCTAACCTTTCTAAACAAACAGGACATGAAGGTAATTCATATGAATCTTTTTTATCTATACCTTTCAATAGACTCCCTAACTCTTTAGTTCTTGATGAATATACAGAAGGTGGAAATGCTGGTATAGGTATTTTAGTTGAATTCGTTGTAGAAATATTTTTATCTAATTTATGTAAAATCAGATGATGTATTCTAATAGGATGACATGTTTCTCTAGGATCTAAAGTCGAAAATGCTTTTCCAGTAAATATAGTTGAAAAATCTGATGCTTGTAATGGATCTCTAAATTTAAGTAAAACAATTGATCGATTCGGTGTAGTTGCTTCTCTAACAACAATAAAAAATACAGTGTTGGATCACATTTCAGCAAATTACAATGTCATATATGAAGTTTACGACTGAATAGTTCAGACTTTGACTCACCTAATCATCCTTATACCTTCTAAGCAAGTTGACCAACCACCAATAAATTCAATAAAATCCGATGGTTTCATCCAAGCAGGTACAGCTAAAATAGCAATCAAACTACCATCTTTACCTTCAGCATCTTCACCCATTAAATCTGCATCACTTTTATCAATGCTAGTACTATTATCAATGTCACTGTTCTTGTTACTCTTTGAGTCCAGTTTCGTCGAAGATGATGATGACGACGATTCACCACCAAAAGGATGTGAATCGATGTGTAGGATCAACGATTTTGGTGGTTGATGTTTAAATAAATGTATAACACCTTTACCTAATTCTGATATCCCTGAAGCAGTAAAGCTTGAATCAAGTGGTGATGGATTTGGATAATGTCCTAGTAAGGGTTGTAACGATAATGAGTCTGGTGTTTCAATTGATGGTTTCGTTTTTTTCGTGCTGGTGCTAGTAATTGATGAGGTTGTGTGAGAAGAAGCTTTAATGGATGATCCAGGTATGTGTTTGTGAGAAGATGACGGAATTGATTTGGATTTATATCCATCTGGTCGCTGTTGATTGCTTGCTGTATGATCCATCTTGTCGATTGATTTCTCCCTTGTGAAATCTACCCAATCTACATTAATTTCACCTAATCTCCAATCTCCCTCAACTTCGCTCATAAGCGGTGTAGGTGTATTTTCCGCTTCGGATTCGATTTCGGTTGAATGGATAGCTACAATCAGCGAGTATAAATGAGTAGGTATAGGCAGTGCCATGATAGCTCAGGTCTTGTTAGTCTGACATTTCCATCAATACTGGATGTTTATGATTTCAAGAGATACATGGTGATTACAAATGCACTGATATCCGTTTAAGAGGTCTCTTGGGTTTGAAGTTACGAATACGACAAGGTGGAGGCAAGGGAGCCCCCCAACCATTTGAGACTGAGGAACCTTTCGTAAATGATAACAAGGTATCATCATGCATACAAGTATGACACTTTGACCACGATCACATACAGCATGAAAGGATATGCGTGGGTAGGTGCTATGATTGCTTATGACTGTTTGTAAGATCACTGACCTTTGTCCTTTCCTCCTTTATAATGTGACTTCAGACAGATAAAACCGTCATTTTGAAGCCTTGTCTTCAAGGTATAAAAAGATCTTCCCATCAGAGCTAGAACTCACTGCACGATGTCTGGCAACAGGAATCAAATCTTTGCTACTACTCATGTTTCTTTCTACTGATAGTCTCCATCACTTTTCTACCGTTACTCGACAACTCCCTCAGACCAGAACTAATACAACATCTAACTCCAGACAGCCTATCTCCTCCTCAATCTGAGTTACCACAAATAGACAAGAATGAACCCAAGTTCTTCGTTCTTCTTCCCTTCCAATACTGGCTCTACTTTTGGATTCCAGCAGCCCAACCCACATTACATGAATTCGCAACGACCGCCATGGCAATCATCATTTCACCCGAGTAATGAATGGCAATCTTACAACGCATTTCAAGGGTTTAGTAACCAACAACCACCTTGGCCTAATTATGGAACATCATCAAACACTCAAAACACATTTCAACCTAATACTTTTAACAGTGATTTTGATCAATTCTCAGGATTTGGATCTGGTTTTGGATTCTGAGGGGATTTTAATCCTTCTTTCAATCCATACAATACTCGTAGCGGATGGACATCATATTCTTCTTCTTCTTGAATGAATGCTCCAAAAATGAATGAAGAAAAGAAAAAACCTGTATTGACTAAAAATCCAGTATGGACAGAAGATTCACCTTGGAAAAATAGTAATACGATGAAAGGATCTTTAGCAGAATATCTTGAATCAGCATCAAAGGACTTGGAAGAATTAATATCACAAACTGAATTAAGAAGTCAAGGTTTATCTGAAGAATCTGCAAATTCACGAGCGAAATTAAGTGGTGATTTTGATAATTTGACTAGACAATTTGTCGATATTATCAAATCTGTTGATCCTGATATTTTGGGTGATGTAGGTGTAAGCAAACATGTAAATGGAATGCATGATACTTTCATATCAATGTCAGGTAGTATTAAAGATGTTAATCG
The DNA here is from genome assembly GCF_036810415.1 of Kwoniella dendrophila CBS 6074. Taxonomy (NCBI): domain Eukaryota; kingdom Fungi; phylum Basidiomycota; class Tremellomycetes; order Tremellales; family Cryptococcaceae; genus Kwoniella; species Kwoniella dendrophila. The sequence goes on from NC_089484.1 coordinate 1,490,096, forward strand.
TATAGCTGAAGAACAAGAAAAGACTCACACAGATGAAACAACTTTTTATAAGAATAAAATTGAATTATCAGAAGTTAAATTTGCTTGTCAATCTGAAGAAACTGAAAATATTCATGTGGGTACAGCAAAGTCTTTGTATGATAAATATGGTAAACAGATTCGAGCCGATGCCAACGGTAGGTCAGATTCTCTGTTTTATACATGCTCCACTTGAACTCATCTATAAAGCCAAAATATGTAACACGAAAACCCACCTGACTAATCAAAAAAGTCATTTTTACAGGTGAACCAATTCAATCACCTTGGGAAATCGCTTTCCATTCTAGATATCAAGCCTCAGATCCCAATACCGGAATACCTTTCTATACTAACGAATCCGAAGATCCACATACATCAGATTTTGGTGGTTTCTCAAACGCTTCAAATCCCTCTTCCTCAAGGTCAACTGGTATTCCAGATGATGTTTTCGCTAATACTGGTACTAATCAATTTGGCTTTGGAGGTTTCGGAGGATTTGCCGGATTTGGCGGTATCGGAGGCGTTGGCGGGCTTGGTGGATATGGCGGTTTTGGACAACCCAGTTATCTATCTTCGCTCTTCGATGATGATGATAGTAGTGATGATGATGATGATGATGATGATTGGGGATATCCAGGTAATATGGGATTTAACCCTTTCAATAGACCAGCTTTCAGTTTCGGAGGTCTTAGACCCGGAGGTGCGTTTTAGTAATTTATACCTGAGTTGATGTTGATTGTAAATTGCCTGAATGTACGGATCGGCCTATAGAATCAATCGAAAATATGCATATTCCATACATATTGATTGGTCAATGCTGATTCAGTACATACCTTTGCGACAAGAATACATCAATTTACAAACTATGCTTTTAATGGCAGACATTCGAATTACGTAAATTTCCCTCCAACGTGAAAGATAAGATAAGCGTGAGGAAGGGGTTTCAGAATTTATCCTACTCGTAACAATTCAGTTCCTTTTTTAGAAACACAAGATACGCCGCATAAAAGAAGGGTAGTATACTTGCTGAGTTTCGGATAGAAGGTAATCATGCTAAGGAAATCAGATCACTCTTTGATCAATGGTAAAATGAGTGAATACCAGCTTCACCATAAATAGCTGATGACTGGGGAGGCGGACAATTTACTATAGTAGAGGATCGATTGTTTGTTTGTTTGCGTTTGATAATCGCATTCTCAATTGAAGATTGACATTCCGACTGAAATGCCTTTTTTTTTATTTTTTTTGCCTTTTCTCGATTTCAGTGACTGATCTTACAAGCTTTTCGACGATTGTTTATCTTCCTATTTGGTTTTTCTCATTTACTGATTGACTATGCTTGTCTTGGCAGTTAAGACCATCACTATAAGTACCATGATCATCTTGAGGAACGTTCTTTCAAAGTTCTTTGTTCTTCTTCATTCGTTCATCAAGTTCTTTCTTTCTTTATACTTTTTACTAGTTATTTACTTTATTTAGATTTTACCTCTTAATTTTCGAAACAAACCTTTCTTATATTTAATTTCTACTTAAACTGTTAATAACCTTTCGATTTTGATTTTTATCCTTTTGCTTTCACTTTCAATCAAACGTTTTGAGCTTCACGTTTATCTATATATAGTTTATCTTGATTATCCCCTTTTCATTCTTATATCATAACCAAAAACACATAACAATCACCAAAAAAAGCAAAATGGTTTTAGTTGGACTTTTACCTTTATTAGCTTTCGCAGGATCCATTCAAGCTGCAGCTATACCAGTTGATTCACCACCTCCTTCACCAGCTTTAGGTGGAAGTGTTCATGGTTCAGCAACTTTTTCACCTATACCAACATTTTCACCTCAATTAAACGTACCTTCACCTACTTTACCCTCTTCATTATCATTTCCAAGTCCTTCTGAAACATCCCTTCCTAGCTTTCTAAATGGTAATGGAGACTTCAAACATAGTGAAAACCATAATGGAAGATTTAATCAAGATGGTTTAACTAATACTAATAATTTTAGATCAAACGGTGGTGTAGGTAGAGGTAAAGGTATGACAAATGCTGAAAGAATGAAAAGAGGTTTAGGTATTTTACCACCAACAAGAAGAATGACTTCAAAACCAGTTAGAAAATCTGCTAAACCCGTTATTGATGCTTCTCAATTCGACAATAGCAACAGTAATAACAACAATGATGATACTACTACCAATAACAATAACGATAACAGTGCCAACGATAATCCCGGTGACCCAAGTGTCGTTAGTACACCAAATGACGGTAGCTTAGCTGAAACTTCTGTACCATCAAATACCAACGATCAAGACAATATTAACAATTCACCGGATAACAATGATAATAATAATGGTGCTACCAATTCTTCACTTCAAGATGGATCCAACGGAGATGACGATGATGGAACAGCCAATCCAGGTAATGGAAATGTATTAGCATCAAAGAAATATGCTATGAGAATGATGAATCCTGATGATGGAAGTGATATGGGTTTAGTTACTGGACCAGATGATAATTCTAATCCATTGTAAGTGGGAAGGTATCTTGAACAGCAAGCTGTTGATATGCTGACGATCTTCCCCTCTTGGTGTATTACCAAATAGAGTCGGTTATTCACCTTCTGGAGATTCACCAATTCAAATGTCAATGCCTACCGATCCAACTTCAACACCATTTTCAATCGTCCCTGGAAACAACGATAACAGCGATAACAATGGAAATGACGGAGATGATTCAACATTCCAAGGTCCTAGAAAAGTATTAGCAGCTGTACCACACCGAACAAATTCAAATAATCCAAACTCAGGTGATTTAGTACCTGGTAATGGGAATTATGCACCATTAGGTATGGGTTGGACAGATAATAATGGTTTATTACATATTGATTTGAAAGCTATTGTGAACAATCCTTCATCATTAAGTCAAGGTGGTCTCCCTGTAGATCCATCAAATTTACCTACAGATAATGATGGTAATACATTCGGTGTACCAAAACAATTATTATCAAGACCTGGTGGATCAGTTTTACCTATCACACCATCTAGTTCGAACCTACCTGTAGATCCTTCTCAATTAGGTTCAGCAACAAACGATCCAACTAATTTATTACATGCTACTTTATCAAATCTACCATTAGGATCAGACGGTTCAAATCCATTAGACTCATTCGGTAATCCACAAAGTACTTTATGGACTTTCCACCCTAATTCACAAAGATTATTAGCTCATTATGTCAATTCTGATGGAAGTGAGTACACATTATCGATATTCAGAATAATTCAGCTAATCAGCCTTGTTTCATGATCAGATACAGTACCTACGTATTTCGTAACCGGGGGTGATTGTCAACATACATTATGTTTAACCGCAGATGTTAAAGCATTCAAGGATGCTCAAGGAGCTGATGCACATGAAGTTGTAAGTCCCTCGTCTTTCCTTCTTCTCCTCTTAGTGACAGACATAAAAAAGCTGATGAGTTTATGGTTTTATCTTCGTTTGAATAGCATGTGTTGGCTGAAGCTATTGCTGATCTCTAAGCAGGTCTAATTCGGACTTTATAGAGGCTGTATATTAGATGTGATCTGTGAGACTGTTGTAATAACAAGGACGATTGATTTTTGTACAAAAGTAAATTATTAGATATACCCTATATTATGCAGTATGACTTTAGCAGATTACATTCTGGTTAGCAGTATTGACGACTGATGAAGACTGATCATAAATAACGTGAAAATGCATTATAGCTATATACATACATGATATACTATCCACTGATGTGGCCTTCTTCCTTTTCGTTATTGTGCGCTTTGAGAGGCCGGTACCGGCGACGAACAGTTTATGTTGAATATGATCAAGCAGCAGGAACAGCAGGTATTAAACCTTTCTGTTGAATCTGTTCTGCGAGAGCTTCTACCTAAGAAATATAATGACCTATATCAGCTTTTTTCATCACCTTATGAGAACTGAAGATAGCTGAACCCACCTTGATACTTGTTTCTCTAATTCGATCATCCCACCTTTCACTCCATAATCTAGGTTCAACATCTTTCTCTTTGTTTTCAATACCTAATCCACCTGCTGTACCTTGAGCTTCAGCATCTGTATCATGAGATGATCTGGATTCGAAATAGAGTAATTGTAATGGTTGATCTATCCATGCTCGAAGTCTGATAAAATCGTTCTCGATTAGTTATTACTTCACAAAATATTTAGGGACAGACCCAGCTTACCGTCCTTGTTCGATCATTCTATATGACGGTAATATACGTCAGCTTAGGGGCTTTATACAACACCAAAAGCTCACCTTCTAGCGGTATTCTCAGCTGAATCCGGATCTAAGTTAAGGATATTTCCAAGCGCTTCAAAGCTGATATTGTCATATACCTATTTCGTCATACCTATATCAGCAAGGAAATATTCTACTAACGCGAGCATCAACTATTATTGCGAGTTCTCGCTCACCTTACCACAAGCACCAACATTGTGTTCTCTCACAGCTCTTTCTAGTACAGTACCACCACCCTCAACTTTAGCTCTTTGATGTTCTTCTAAACCAGCTTCAAATTCCTTCACTTCTTCTGCTCTAACAATATATTCTAATAGCATTTTTCTCAACATTGTAGCTAAAGAAGGTGATAAAGAGGTATGTACTCTATCATCTCTATTCAGAGATGCAAGAACTCGTGAGCGTTGTGGTCCCGCTGGAGCAAGTATTGATGTCGTTACTGCAGCTTTACTACAGAAGAGAAACCGTCTGATTGTCAGCTGTATGTCAAGGTAGCTCGTTCGAGACAGCTCACAGCATCTGTAACCTATCTTCTTCAGCTATAGCACTATCGAAGGACACCTCATGATAACGTTGTGCAGCTTCATTGAACCTTGCTGAGAAATCAAATAATCGAGCCTGTGATGCAAGGCGTAAGCTTATATCCTGTCAATGGGGGTAAAGCTTACTTGAGACAGTCTATAAGATAAATTGGTTTCTTTGTCTTTGGTAACATGTATCAATAAGGATGCTCTTGAGAAATAAGTCTGAGCTTGTCCCCATTCACCGCACTGTTTGAGGTCCAAGAGTCAGCTTACATATCACTTCGAAGATAGAGAAAGCTTACCTCGAGAAGCAACCGTACTATCTTAATATACACTGCTAACTTCTCTTCGTCAGAGATCAGCCTGGATTGGATCAGATACCGTCAGCTCGAGTACTCACCACGCAAAACATTTGACGTTGAACTTACCTCGACGTTCCTTCTAAAGGAATCTGCATCAAAGCTCTAGCAGCACCAAGCCAATCTTCTTCCAATTGCAGAAGATGAGAATGAAGATGTCTAAGTACTGTCGTCTATTGAATATCGATCCATAAGCTTCGAGGTGTACATTGTACAGCTGTACCAATAAAGCTTACTTGTTCATCACACCAACCACTTAAACCACCACCAGACAAAACACCTTCAACTACATCTCTTCTTATTTCTTCACCTTTTTCACCTTTAAAAGCTTGTGTACCTAAATCTTCGTATCTTGATTTATCATTTATACCTTCTTCATCTAAACTTATTGATGCAGTTCCCTTTTTCTCCATTGATGTACCTGAACATAATGATATGACATATAAACCTAATACTCTTCTTCCAACTACCATAGGTATAGTAGTTGAATTTGTAAAATGTTTACCAAATGTTATTAGCTTATCAGTAGAAGGATGGTCGCTTGAGCTGAGTAAGGAAGAAAGTAGTGAGAGGTAAGACTGTATACGTTCTTTCTGATTACTGGTTAAATAAGATAAGCTGAACATCAGTTACTTTGATCGTTTTTGATCCCTGGACTGTCAACAAAAGCTTACGATATAGAAGCTATCGTTGATAGCTGATTGCTAATGTCATTTTCTGTGTTCATATTGTAGCTACTCCCTCTTCTAGGGTTAACGGTGATCTTGCAACTGGAATAAGGAAAGAAAGCTCAAATTGATGATATCGCAATGGCAATGATGATTGATGATTGTAGTTGAGGTAATCTCAAGTTGATGCATGCTCGATAACACATTCCAAGTGGAGGTTACCATTGCACCTGAACGGAGATCAATCGAATCTCCACAAGCAGGGTGATGATCATCATCCTGGTTATACGTAATACCCCTTTATGATTACCCTTAAAAGCCTCTTTACTGCTTTCGCTCAGTTCCTGCCCTTTATATGCACCATACCATAATTAGCACCACACACCATACTGGACATACTTGAACATGAGCGCTATGACATCCTCATCCCTCATCCCCCTCTCAGCCTCATTCACCTATGTATCAACAACAGAACATCCTCAATCATCCAATCTTTTACTCAAGAGACGTACCGTTGTCTCAACTTCAGCTACATCTCCTCACAGCTTGAAATAATCCCACATCCACTATATTACAAAAGAGTCAATTGGATATAAAGGATAACCACTATACACATACCGGGCCGACGTCACTTGATACCGCTTCAATCACATCAATCCCAATTTTCTGCGTGTTCCTCAAACACATCCTCAACACGGCGGTGCAGAATCCATCATTAATAAGTGACGCTGCAACCCTTTCTTGTAATACTGCAAGTCAAGCATAAGAGATATTCGACTCGAAACATTCGCTGCAGAAAATCGTATTCAGCAGTAATTCATAACCCTTGGGATATCCTAAAAGAGAATTCTTCAGGATGTCGCATAATTTAGATAAGATAGTGAAATTGGCTTGTAAGCCTAAGAATGCACCACCTAAAGCGAAAGTGAGTAAACTTTTCACCTATCATTATTGCGTTCTGGGGAGCCAACCTTTAAGATGGATAATCGATTAGAGCTTAGACTGACCAACCTATTTTCTTTTAACAGTATATAGAGTATGTTATTTCCTCATATCTACCTGCTTTCTAACGGTATATACATACACTCATTGTATATATCTCAAGAAAGCACAAAGTACAGAACGTTGACAATGCTGTGATTCATAGGGTATTAATAGCAGCGACGTTTTCAGAGGATGGATCACTACAAGATATCGTTAGATCGCTTTCTCTTCGGTTGAGGGAGGCTAATGGAGTGGTAAGTACACTACAAATTATATCATTCATTGTACACGAATTCCACTTGCTGATATGAATCACGAATCTTCTACTTAGGTGGTATTCAAAGCTTTATTAACAATACATCAAATGATGAGATCAGGATCAACAGATTCTTTTTTAAGAGTATTATCGAGTCAAGATGTACTGAAATTAAGGAATGTTCACGGTCAGAATTGGGAAGGTTAGTCTTAAACGCCAAATCTGTCAATCAATATTCTCAAGCGGTTATTGGAGGAGACAAGGACGGTAACTGATATACTATGATATTTATGATATCGATATAGGATTCCAACCTCCTGCAAGTATGTCAGCATATGCAACATATTTAGATTCTAGAATAAAGAGCTTCAAGGAAATAAAACATGATTTAGTCAGTCTACAAACTGAATCAAATAGGAAAAGTGATGGATTATCAGCAAATTGTGAGCTATTGTACCTCTCGTATTGACGCAGAAATAACAGCTAAGAATCATGTCTTCGTATGAACAGCAAAAGCTAGAAAATTGAGGCATTTATCAGTAGATAAAGGTTTATTGAGAGAAGTCAAACACATCCAAAGGATTTTGGATAGTTTAATACAATGTAGAGTGAGTTGGTTCTGCTTTATCACAATCTTCAGAACATTCACGTAGTATGTGCGACTATATACAACTAGCTAACGACATCTACAATCAGTTTTACGATGATGATCTTCGAGACGAAAATACGGTTTTAGCATTTAGAATGTTGGTCAAGGATTTATTGATTTTGTTCCAAGCCGGTAATGAGGGAGTCTGTAATATTCTTGGTAAGCTTACACTTTCATTCTCATTTACTGATTTGAGTTTTTAAGCTGACTTTGGCTCGCAGAACACTATTTCGAGATGTCAAAAATCGATGCAACCGAATCATTTGACATATACAAATCCTTTATCAAGCAAACCGACCGCGTAGTAGATTACCTCGGTGTAGCGAGAAAGTTAAATCACGTCGTCAACGTACCCGTACCTAACCTCAAACATGCTCCAACCGGATTAGTAAAAGCTTTGGAAGAATACTTGAATGATCCAAACTTTGAGAACAACAGATTAGAGTATAAGAAGAGTTTAGGAGTAGTCGAGGGTGGCAGTTCGGCAAGAGACCCATCTCCTGCAGGTAAGTCACGTATTGGTTGTATCAAAGCAAAATGGCGTACTGATATACAATGCAGCACGTAACCCTTCTCCTGCAAAAGAAAGCAAACCCGCAGCATCCTCTTCATCTGCCCCAGCGGCTCCGCCATCTTCACCTCCACCAGCTTCTGCTCCTCCAGGTGCATCTCAGAAGATCCAAGATTTCTTCGATAGTATACAGACTGAACAGCAACCTACTATGTTTGGTGGTCCCGCTCAACAGTAAGCTGATTCCTTTCGAGAACTACGACAATGTAGCTGATGATCTATATGCAGGATGAATTATAATCAAATGTCCATCAATGGTCAGCAATTCAACCCTTTCCGACAATCGATGATGATGCCTCAAAAAACCGGTTTCATGCAACCCCAAATGACTGGATTTCCTATGCAACAACCAATTCAACAACAACAACCTTTCATGCAGCCTCAGCAAACAGGTGCAATGGCATTTGGTGGAGGTGGTCAAGGACAATCTTTATTCGGTCAATCGACCGGCCAACCATTCATGCAGCCCCAGCAAACGGGATTCATGCAACCCCAACCACAGATGCCTCAGCAAACCGGTTTCCTACAACCTCAAGCTACAGGTGCAAATCCTTTCAGACAAAGTATGATGCTCAATACATCAATGGCAGGACCAAGTGGAGCGATGTCTCAACCTGCCTCGCCATTTGGTAATCACCAATTGAACAGTCAACCCACTGGATCCGCATCAAATGCATTTGGCGGTGGTGGCAATAGCGGTGTCAATGGATTTGGACAAATACAAAGACCCGGCTCAACACCCGTAATTGGTACAAACCCTTCAGAACCTAAACCACTTACAGCTCAAGTCACCGGTTCCAAAAACCCCTTCGCGCCCGCTGGAGGTGTTCCACCACCTGTCCCGCAAATACCCAAAGGTCAAACCATGAACGAGTTATTAATGGGAAGTATGAATCGACATCCACTCAACGCAAATTCACCTTGGGGTCAATCGAATGGTCAACAACCACAACAGTCACAACAACCACAACAACAACAGAATCAGAGTAATGGTGGATCAGCAATGTCAGATATTGCATCAGCCTTCACATATGATGGATCGAAATCGAATCAAAATACCAATAGCGGTAATGACTTCTTATCACAATTTGGCTCATTAGGCGTGAACAATGGTGCTTCATCACCTTCGTCCAATACCACAAATCCATTATCACAATTTGGCTCTTCAATATCCTCACAACCTACTGGTATAACATCAATATCCTCTCAAGCTACTGGTACTACGGGGTCAAGTGGATTCCTGCAACCTCAACCAACGGGTTATGGAGGTAGTACAATCAAACCATTTAAACCTACAAGTTCATTCGGTTCACAATTATTGGAATCACTACCTACTATACCAGAACCTACTGGTACTCCGACTAAATCGCCTGGCGCCGGTAACCCTAGTAATGGATTACAAAGTCAATCTACAGGATATCCATTTACGACTTCCTCTTCCCTGAATAGTAATTCCACAGGAGGTTTCCAACAACAGAGTTTAAGTCCTCAAATGACTGGTGCACCAAATCCTTTTAGACAATCTACCTTTGGTGGTTTAAATACCCAAAATACAGGTGCTTTCGGTAACGCATTTGGCAATTCACCTTTCT